>NC_092646.1:48949575-49249575 GCF_039555335.1 Amphiura filiformis | reverse complement strand
ATAAATAGATCTACTCAAGAAGTACTTATATTATTAATCCCTACACGTATGCTTTCTAGTGAAGATGGTACTTATAAATTATTTGTAATTGCTATACGTATGCTTTCTACTGAAAATAGTACTGATGTTATTAATAGCTATACGTATGCTTTCTACTGAAAATGATGCACAATATGGTGTTGTTATTTCTACACATATATACTGTCTACTGAGATAGCATTTATATTGTTATTTGCTACAATGGTTTCTACTGCAGAGAATACTTATGTTGTTATTTGCTACAAGAACGCTTTCAATCATTATTCATTGCCCAAAACAACAACTAACTATAAACGGTTTTATATAACCACTGCCTATATCCTAGGGATTAAAACGCAATGCAGTTAATATACTTTAATTCAATTTAAGAAAACTGCCCTAAGAGGTATCCACGAGACTTGAGCAATGTTAAAAAGTCACCTTGCTTAATCGTATCCCTTGAAAGAGACATGTGTCAAATACTGTCAAACAGGTGCCTTCCATAGTCACATTGCAGTATCTGTAAATACATCATATATCAGATACTGCCTTTTTACTTAGTAGGCACGTGCTTTTGTATCAGTCTACTTCGAGTGTAAAGAAATGCAGTATATGAATAACTAGCATTGAAGATTGAAAGTTTATAACAATAAAACAGACACGTGTCAATGGCACACATTCAGGTCCGCCTCCAAGGGACGCAATGTATTAACGATTTATAGTTGTACTGAAGTAGGTCTTGCAGCATCTAATATTCTTTAAAAATTAAACGGATGACACATTTTCTCGGCACAGCGCTTTAACAACATCAGTCTATTGTTCTACAAAATGTGGAGCACGGTGGCCTAGCGGAACGGGCACTGACTCATAATCGGAAGGTTGCGGGTTCGACCCCCGGCGACACCATCGTGTTGTGCCCTTGAATAAGGCACTTTATCTCGATTACTCCTCTCCACGCAGGTGTTTAATGGGTACCGGCATTCTTAAATGCTGGGAAGGTAACAGACTCGCTGTAGAGGAGGTGTAGCGACCCCTATACCAACATTACATTGTGGAGTCTTTCCCAATCGCCAAAGAAAGAGAGATGGACACTCCGATCACTGTTTATACAGGATCGTCTCCTTTACCTTTACCTTTTACCTACAAAATGTATTGTTAAGATCGTGTCAGTTTATAAACAAATATTGTGTATTTTAACGAAGCATTATTGTACGTTATATTATGTGTATTTTCAAACATTATTTTTCACGTAAGCATAAAAGAATAAAGGGAATGCATTTACTAGATTTAAGATCTATTATCAATATCAGCCACGGTGGTTGAAATAATTTGTGTACAAGTTTAAATGCAGATTTGAACACACAAACACTGCGACAAGGAGAAAATTGATTCAGCACTAGTTCTGTAGGCTATAATGCAATGTGGTAAGTTTCTTACAAACCCAAAATTATAACATTACCTTTAAGTTACATTTCACTAAACATACATCAAATCATAAGTATATTAAATTGTCATTGCATCACCATCTGATGGAATATGTACATATTTATCTTTTTTTTTAAAGATAAAATGCTTCAGTCCAATAATTTAGCCGAGGGCTACCGTTAACAAAGGTCATGTATCAAATTTAACGTTCTTTTTTAAAAATGTATTTCTCCTTCTCACCCTTTCCTATTTGTTTATTTTGTTTAGTTGTATCACATACACTTGATATGTTTCAGACCAGACAGATAAAGTCAATAGTTCATAATGAAGAAGCTCCCTAACAAATAGAGGTAAGTTATCTATTTTCCCGTCGGTGATGAATTTGATTGCAGCCAGTCGGACGGCTCAATAATAATGAACAACCGATGATCTAACAGGGCGCTGACGCCAACAAACATAGAAAACACACCAGGCATTTGAATGTATTATTTAATGTTTAACACTCCTAGCATTAATAGATTCCCCAGTTCAAAGTCAACATTGTATTGTTTCCAATCATCTGAATCGAAGTTCAGGACCGCTGTCGCCAAATGGAAAATAAGGACTATTGAATGTCTTCAATTAAATGTTAAATTACATTGAGATACTCGTGTTAATAATATTTATTATAGTTAAGGTCGTTCTAATTTGCTATGGCGTTCACGAGGTTTTGAAAAATAATATGTGGATCATATCGCTGCCCGATGGGCTGTTTTTGTTGTCTACTTATAGGTTAACAAAGAGTGAAATTGTACAAAATAATACAGTCACGCGTACTGAGATATCGATGCGTCTAATGCACGAGCCCCGAAGGGGGGGGGGGGCATTAGACTCATCAACATCTCAGTACAAGTGCATTGTTTTATACAATTTCTCGAACAACAAGTGATACGCATTTATTAACCTATTTCATACACGAAAAAATTCTGTGATTTTTGCTATTTTTATAACAAAAATGTCACTTAAAATGTTGGAAATGCAAGCAAATATAAATGCATCCAACCGCAAGAAAATCGAACGCGTCCAAAAGCACTGCGGGTACTACGCGAAATGCGCGCCCGTGCAATTATACAATGCACGGCTAGTAATTCTTTGCTCTGATTGGTTCGCCTATCTAGGAGTGTATGAAATTCGACTGAATAACTAAAAAAAAGAACCAAACGTTCATTTTATAGTTTCATAGCATTTTAACTGTTGAAGGTTGACCCGTAAAATACGACAACAGTCGCTTGAATTCTGAACATTCCCAAATATCCGTACGTGTTCAAATACAACCTCTAGAGGCTAATCATAATGGCCCTAAACGATCATATATATTTAGAAGTGATTTGATTTAGGAGTTAATTTAGGACACAGAGAGAAAATCAGATGACTTTTATTTGTCATTGATATTTTTCTGTAATCTCATATAACATGGATATGAGTCATTTGTAATGATGAGGAATCACCACTAGAGATATTTGTGATCTGGCTCAATATGATATGCGTAATTAGCATGCTAAATGTGCCTTGTTTTCCGGCATTCTGTAATTTTATCAATTTGACTGTCAGCATCTATAATCTATGTATCACCGTAAATAACGTCACTCCGGGGATGTGGTAAAAGAAACACAAACGTTTCGGCTACATTCTGGATATCTATCATGGCTTTTAAGTTAGGGTTTTTAGGGTAACGATCAGTATTAAGATTAAAGACAGCTGGGCTTAAAAATATTTCAATAATGGGGGAAAACACACCTCTATATCAAAAGCACAGACTCCAAAGAAATTATATTTGTAACTCAAATAATGACCACTTTATAGATTATGTTCAAATAAGGTGATTTATCATATAGGCATTGCCAGAAAAGCCAATACTGCTAACGGGTATGACATAAATAATGTAACGCTTTCAAAAATCCAGTATACGAAGCGAAGTCAACTTTATGAGATATAAATTTTGGATGGATGATAGGGTGAGAACCACACAATAAGAAACTAATCATGTTTGTATACAAATAACGCGTTAAAATGTTAAAGGTTGATCGAAGCATTATGAGACTACATTCTAATGTTAGATATACTATAAATAAAGTGGCTTCCTATCAGCAAGATAGCGTAGTCTATCAAGATGTCAGGATTCAGGAAACAACATTAGCAAAGAAACTAAGTATATGCATGTTTGTATGCAAAGTAGCAGTTAAGTTGTTATTTAAAGTATCACCCGCATGCGTAACTCTTCATTGGGAAACCAACACTGCTAGCGAGTATGATGTAAGTTTTGAGTTGCTACAAAGGTTACGAAATACAAACAAGAGAAGAGGCTTACGCATCATACACTGGAACAAGGAAATATTGAAACATTACAAACTATCGCACGAGATTAAGTTAATGATGCTTAATCGTTATTCTTATTATATCAATATACAGGGGAGAGAAGCATTGCGCATCTCACACTAGAACAATTAAGCATGGATTTACAAATGAAAACATGACAGATATACCAGAGTAAAAACTCCGTACATACCTGCCTGTGCGGGGATTTGAACCCCAGACCTCTCGCTAGTCGGGCGAGCGCTCTACCACTGAGCTACACAGTCTGTCCCTGATAAACATAACTCGGGTCTGGTACTTATGAATATGAACAGTCAGGGTAAACAGTACAAGCAACACATTACATACCAGTGTACGAGATCAATTAATGATGCTTACCCGCTAGCCTAATATAATCATACAAACAAGGGAAGAGGCTTACGCATAGTACACTGGAACAAGGAAGCATTCAAACATTACAAACTAGCGCCCGAGATCAAATAATGATGCTTAATCGTTATTCTTAATATATCAATATACAGGGGAGAGAAGCATTACGCACCTCACACTAGAACAATAAGCATGGATTTACAAATGAAAACATGAAATGCATATGCAGATATACCAGAGTAAAAACTCCGTACATACCTGCCTGTGTGGGGATTTGAACCCCAGACCTCTCGCTAGTCGGGCGAGCGCTCAACCACTGAGCTACACAGTCTGTCCCTGATAAAAAGAACTCAGGTCTGGTACTTATAAATATGAACAGTCAGGGTAAACAGTACAAGCAACACATTACATACCAGTGTACGAGATCAATTAATGATGCTTACCCGCCAGCCTAATATACTAGTAATCATACAAACAAGGGAAGAGCTTTACGCATCGTAAACTGGAACAAGGAAGCATTCAAACATTACAAACTAGCGCCCGAGATTATAAAATGATGCTTAATCGTTATTCTTAATATAATCAATATACAGGGGAAAGAAGAATTGCGCATCACTCATAAGCACAATTAAACATGAATTTACAAATGGGAACATGGCATGCATAGGCAGATACAAGAGAGGTCTAGGGTTCAAGTCCCTGCACAGGCATGTATGTCCGGAGTTTTTAGTCTGGTATATCTGCCTATCGCAGATTGTACCTATGTCGCGTAAATTCTATGCGAAGTTCAATGTGGGAGATAGCGCTTCATCAGGAAAGGCGTCATTTACTGTTAATGATCAAATAGTTTCCTTTACTTTCTTCGAATAGCCACTTCAATTTTGTACAGAGGGGGTAATGCTAAATCAGTGGTTCTTTTTTCCTTCTGATAAGATCTCATTCCAGACCCTTCTCCCGGGGTCCCTGTCATACAACATCACAATGATTAAACTCAACAACCGCACATAAGGGGTTAACAGATATCCACTGCCCTTATCTTCTCCCCAGACCGGAAACCTTTTGACACGTCCAAGATAGATTGAGTGCCCCAGTGGAGTGCACTCGAAACTCAACTACAGGAGCACGGTTGGGATAACAAGTTCATCCGCGTGATCCAGAGGCTTACATTCCCCTCCCCAAACCGGAGCCCTTTCACACATTGTCCACGATAAAGTGTCCCTGTCATTACCCTTACATCACATTCATGCATTACAATCGGTATCATGATTGCATAATACACCAGTACCGGTTACAATCGGTATTATGGCTGCAGATTATCCCGCAGCTTCCCATTCATTGACAACACACGTATATTGACCTCTAATACGCGGATTTAGGGTTTCTCTACCGGAAGTCAATTTGTGCCGAAATTCCATCCCACAATGCAATAAGCGTTTTGCATAACAATAGATACCGTTCGGCGGTTAATCAATATCTTTTGTTATGCAATACGCATATTGCATTGTGGGAAGGAATTTCGGTAGAGAAACCCTAAATCCGCGTATTCAACTATTTCCAACTTCCGATTTGATGGCTCCAGATCAAACAGCGCTGATACATAGGTCTCAAAAAAATTGTTTATGAAAAAAGTTTTATGATGTGCATTTTAATTGGTCATTTAGATGATGTTAACAGTTTATCAAAAGCCTGTTACTTCTCATACTTTTAAAAGTGTACCTTTTGAATGATTACAAATATTAAGCTCGAAATTGCAGAAGTAGAGTCGTCTCTCATATCTGGGTCGTAAAGTTGCATGAGGAATATTTTGGCAATTTTTCGAATGAAAATTTGCCAAGCCAACATGCAACAAGGGTTAAGCGCATCTTTAAGGGTCCGCATGATGGATACGTTTAGTACTGCCCAATTACAGCTAATGGTTAGTCCAACGAGATAAAGCCAGTTACAATCCTCTATGATAATCCATCATACATACAACATATTTTCGATAGCCCTAAGGTACCTAATTTTTGTTCTGACAAAACAGTGATCTTGTCGAAATTATAGATTTTTGTGATTATTCAAAGAGACATTTGGAACATGGAAAAATGATTCGTAACATTTTACTCCTTGTTCTAACAAATTCAAATGTTTGTTGGATGCTATATAAGTACCAGGAACCGAGGAATTGTTGCATTTGTTCTAAAGGATTGTATTACCGGAATATGGGCAAATGTTGATGAAGTGATTACAGAATGCATATTGTTACGAGCCGTACTTGACTCAAGGCCAAAATCACCTTTTACCCGAACTCACACGAATGCACAACACAAATACACTGTTCGTTTAAGCTAACAAAATCTAAGTCTTTAATTGAAAGCAAGTTTCGTTTGGTACAATATAATGACTACAAATGCACATATACATTAATCAAAATATAATCACTCTTTATCTATTTCGTACTTAGCCAGCATTCTTCTTCTTGGTGATCATAAAGTTCTTGTAATGTTCTGGACGACTGATGTAATATATCCCTATTCACTTGTCCTGCGACAATCAGTGAAGTCCTTTGTACACTTGCATTGATAACTCCTTGCGTATAAAATCCTTACACGAAAATGGTGTTCTCCAAACACGTTTACAACTCCTTGCGCAATTCTCCTATACTAAACTCCTTGCGCCGTCCTCCTATGCTAAACTCCTTGCGCCGTTCTCCTATGCTAAACTCCTTGCACAGTTCTCCAAATTTAACTCCTTGCGCTGCTTTCTCCAAACTTGGTGCTATTTCCACCTTTCACACAATATCTTCAGGAAGCAGGACTGCGATGCAGTTGTCCCCACTTATTTTGACAGTTGCGTTGAATCAAAATACCAGACTTCAGCAAGTCGACAGAAGAATATATTTCCTTTCTTGGAAAGAATAACGTTCTTTGACGTATTCTAGATCTTCTCCGACAACACTGGTAAATAGTAGTACTTTGACTACATAAAATATTTCTGGTTTGCAATTTCCTTTCTTTCAAGGAATTGGACTGTAAGCATAGCCCAGATCAACACTATCAACTGTGACAATAATAAAGGCTATTGCAGCCTGTCAGATCTGTATCCAGATGATAATAATTGTAACAAAATTTCATAAAGTCGCCTCTACAATCCGCAGTAGACCCTGATGTCTTACTTTGGTCCATTTTCGTAGCTTTGAAATAACCATATTTCAGGCAAGGCTGAACTTGTAGCACTGTAGGAATCCTCCATGGCTACACTTTGAAATACTCCCTGAGTATCCAGAATAACTGGTCAACATTAAATACTCTCATTTTGAGAGCTATAGCTACATCCATTCACATTACAATCATATCGATACAGGTCTGCCTACAATTATTATTAACATTGTGTTTTATCCCCCATCTGGGATTTTCCCAATGTTCTAATCATAGACATTAACATTTCACCATACATCACTTCCTGTGGGTTTTTCCCGTGATGTCATTCTTTCTTTACAGTCTCAGGGATTTCCCCTTGACATAAATAGTCTTCACAAATGATGTTGTTATTTCCATCATAGGGGTTTTCCAGAAAAGTCTTGGTAAACAAACTATTGCATGATTATAAAGGTAAATTCCCCTAATTTCATGAAATTAGAGTCATGCGGTAGCATGACCAGCAAAAAAAAAAAAAACGACTGATAAAGAAGAATAAACAGATGCACCGCAAGACTATATTTACACGAAACAAAACGCTATTGTTCTAAGATATTTTTCGCTGGGTACAAAATATATCTAAAACCATGCTAAATCTTACTTACTGTCCAAAGTGTAATATTTTAATAACTCATTAATTCAAAAAGTTACACCAATCTTACAGTCAATCCGATTGTTTGATAATAAACAAACATTCTTGCTTTATTTCACGAGGTATTTCATAGCCAAAATTAGTGGCAAATCATAGATAAATCATACTGATATCCAGAATCTTTCGACACTGCTACAGCCATACATGGCTGTCACTATCGCACTACTTTGTGAGATTCACATTCAAAATATACCCTAGCATTTTCCTGGATACCCTACATACAAATTCTGGATCCCATTCTCCAAAAAATCAAGTTTTTCACAATTCTTTTATTCTTTCCGGACCACAGCATATATTCATATTAATAAATACTCCACTTTCACACGTCGTTTATATCGGAACGTCCCCGTGGCGAAGTGGTTAAGGCCGTGGACTTCTGATCCATTTTGTAAAATTTTGCTCAAGTTCGAAACTTCCCACCACTTTTTTTTAAATGTTTTATTAACCAATTTATAAAAAAAAAAAAAAAATAACACCATTTCGAACATCCATTGCTATTGTGATATTATATTTTTTTCATCAAACAAACATGTTTGATATTTTATTCACATTTAGGCCTAGGCCTGGGCCCTAATTTCACCCTCCTCAATATACATAGGTACGGCGTATATAGGACTGGCAAGCGAGTCTACTCCAGATGCTATCGCCATGCCTGACTATCATGACATCTTCGTCATTTAAAACACATTTATCAGTGGCTCTGCAGCTCAGACTGAAATTATTTTTGGAATAAATATTATAAATTGTCACAACAACTGCCGCTGAATATTGATATCTAACTAGATTTCCCCACAGGGCTATAAAGAACCACAAACCGCGAAATTTGGATATATACTTGATTGCCCCGCAGGGCTATAAAGAATTACACACCACGAAATATGGATATCCAACAAGCTTAAACTATAAACTAGCTCTCGATAGAGGGCAGGGCTTGATAAAGGAAATTAAAATCACAAACCGCGAAAGATCGCCGACAACCGCCGCTTAATAGGGATATCGAACTAGAATTTGCCCCGCAGGGCTACAAAGACCCACAAACCGCGAAATTTGGATATCCAACCAGATTGCCCGCAGGCCTATCGATTATAAAGAACCACAGACCGCGAAATATGGATATCCAACAAATTAAGACCACAAACCGCGAAAGATCAACAACAACTGCCGCTCAATATTGATATCCAACTAGATTGCCCCGGCTATAAAGAACCACAAACCGCGAAATTTGGATATCCAACTATATTGCCCCGCAGGGCTACAAAGAATCACACTCCACGAAATATGGATATCCAACAAGCTTAAACTATAAATTAGCTCCCGATAGAGGTCAGGGCTTGATGAAGTAAATGAAATCACAAAAACCGCGAAAGATCGCCGACAACCGCCGCTTAATAGGGATGTCCAACTAGATTGCCCCGCAGGGCTACAAAGAACCACAAACCGCGAAATTTGGATATCTTGCCTACTCGGGGCATTTAGACGCTTCCGTAGTATAGGCTTAAATATATGCGCATTTACCAGTTCCGACTTGAAGTAGGCCTATATCGGACTTACTCTCTGCGTCTCTCTGGCATTGTCAACATTGGGTGTGTGTTGTTCATATTTACATTTTCTTTACATATTTACGTTGCCTTGATTAATTAAAATATATTAAAATGTATATTGATCATTGTGTACGCCTCTTAACATTACAGTCACGCGTAACGAGCAAGTTTTAAAAATAAACGACTGATAAAGTTTTGTTTAATTATTTATTGTCATGAATCAAGAATTGCAACTTCAAACATTTATTTTTCGTTTTATTCGTTTTATGGAGCACTTCCTAACCTGATGACTTTCCAAGCTTGGAACTGCTTGGCTACATTCATAAAAAGAAAAGAAATCTACCAAAAAACGTTGACAACGTAAAGAAATCAGCAAGTTTAAAAACCCACCTCGGCTCACTTTTTGAAACTTGGTCCCATTTTAATTTTGAACACCAATCATGCCAATAGCAAATCAGTGTTTTTATTTTATTTCAACAGAACACAGCGTTTCCAACAAGATTACAAGCCTACTTGTTATTCGTTTAATTGAATCATTAATCATGATTATTATAAAACAAAACACAATGGGGATATATTGGCTTACCATGCAAAAACAAGATTATAACCTTTCAGGTCGTTCCAGAAAACTTACAAATTAATATCGCTTCTGTACATTAAAGATACATAACACTTCTGGAAATGTTTGAAATTTATATAAATATGATAAAGTTTAAATTAGTACCTTTACAAATGGGACCAAGTTTCAAAAAGTGAGCCGAGGTGGGTTTTTTAAACTTGCTGATTTCTTTACGTTGTCAACGTTTTTTTGGTAGATACAATTATACAGGGTACATCACAATATGCAAATCATTTGACATTTCATATGGAGAAGTTGTATGTTGTTCTAGTTAAGGGATGGGTTATGAATGTTTGGACAGTATTTATTGTGGGACATTAGAGCACATCAGACATATCGAATTGCATTCTGAATACGAAGAATGTCCTTCTGATATCAAATAATTTTGATTTTTTGAAATTCGCAATGTAATACACATTTTATGGCAAATGATTCAAAATTGATATTTTTGATATTTAACAGTACTCGAAGCAAACTTTATAAATCTGATGATTTATACTTAAAGTGTATGTAGGTGGGATGAAAAGCCGACGTTCAATTGAAAATTTTGACCTGTCGTATTTAAGTTATACATTTTTTCCCCAAAACACACACAAAAAATGTAGGTCTTTTGGGGAAAAAAATCCATATCTTCAATATGAAAGGTCAAAATTTTCAATTGATCGCCGGCTTTTCCTCCAAGATACATACACTTTAAGAATATGTCATTAGATTTATAAAATTTACTTCGAGAACTGTTATATATCAAAAATGTGAAAAATATCAAATTTTAATAATTTGTCATAAAATTTGTATTATATCGTGAATTTCAAAAAATGTAAATTATTTTATATCAGAAAGACATTCTTCGTATTCAGAATGCAATTCGATATGTCTGATATGCTCTCGTGTCCCACAAAAAAATACTGTCGAAACGCTCTAAACGCTCATTCCAGATCCCTTAAGGAAATTCATTGAGGGAAAAATTAATGCACTTAACTACTAAAACACTGAAGGTAATGTGGTATTTTAATGATATAAGAGCAATCATAATGTTTTCAGCGACATTTATGGCTGAGTTAGGTAAGGAGAAAGAAACACATAGTTCCTGCATGTAGGACTACTAATTCTCTTCTCGCCGATATAAATTGTCTGTATCGTGGACAAGTGATACCGGCGCGAGTCGGTAATGGAACAGATAAATAAAATGTTGAAAAGAAATTATTTGATAGATTCGGATTTCACGAATGTGTGGCATTGTGTAAAATAAATGTTATACGGTCACTGCAATAGTGAGCACTAGAATGCTATTAACGAAGTGCCAGCTGTCGAATGGTTGAAATTCAATTATTTAACTCTACAAATCCAGCTTTGCTAAACATTGGCCAAAGTGAACATTTATCCAATAATAGGTACACTTTAAAGCAAGTGTTGCTTGTAATGTATTGACCGAGCTTTAATGCCCCGAATGACGGCAACACATACAACACCCTAAAAGAGAATCTCATATCGTCGACAATGAATTATTATCATATAACGGAGTGCTGTGTTTAATTCATAATAAAGTAATTCGTCATTCTTAATTTAAAATGTTTTCAGTAATCTATTACGTGCTCTGCCTTTTATCCTGAAGCTAAGAGGAGGAGCAATATCAACTAATGTGTTGTGAATTTGTGTTTGGACGGAAGCGCGTTTTAGCAAGACACAGAAAGGACAGGCATTATTTGCACACATTTTGGGCCCCTTAATTAATGTAAGGCTTAATTTTGAACGATATGTTATCTGGACATAATGCCCAAAATTCGGTTTCAAGTCAAGAAGAAATATAACGATAACGGTATCAATAGGGGAGCATGGAGAATGACAGACAGGTATGACTTTTTCAAACAAGTCAAATACAAACTTTTACAATTGTACGCTTGGTGACTGTTTGCAGTAATATGCTTCCAGGAGCACACAGGGTGCAATAGAAGTTCATGTGTACAATTGTACACAGTATGTACGAAGGGGCTATTATAACCCTAACAATGTGAAAATGGTGAAGGGGGAGGAGCTGTACGCATTGTTATCTTATATAGGGTACAACAACGCAATCATGTATACCTTTAATTTTGTACCCATATATAGGGGCATTGACAGCAGGTGATATCCAAGAACAGAGTCAAATATTTCCCTCCACTCACCCTCTCCACAATGCGTTGACCTAATAATGTATCAAATTCACTTTCTTGGCCGTCAGACATTTCCGAGAGAATAAAATCATTACATGTTTAATTCGCCGTGTGGTAGTGAACTCAACCACATGTAATCGTGGGTGCGCGATGGTTCGAATCCGAATGGTTGTGATTTTTTTCACTCCTTTATTATAGTACCAGTTTGCCTGAACTTCACTTCTATATTTATTATATATTTTTAGGCATGTATCGTCTGTGATCCTCGCATTTAATATTTTAATTAATTAACATGTCTCACATTGACTGATGTCCTGCTAGGACAGAACAGATAGGCCGCCCTTTCTATTCATAAATTCCATTTCCATTAATTGAGTCTATTGGTCTATTGTGAAAATATACACTGTTTAAGACCCAGTTAAATATCATATCTGAAGATATCTAAATTAGACGTGGCTATCATGTTCGTTGCATTCGTCACGCATGTCTCATCAAATTCTTTTTTGGCCTTGATTAATATGTGTCCCTATACGTATGTGTTTTGTTAGTCAGTCAAAAGTAGAATTATTCCACTCACTGAAAGGGCACATGTGATTTGTTAAGAACCGATGTGGATGTATTATACTCGCGTTCAGAAAAAAAGCATTACTTTCCCTCAGTGTGTTTTACATCATGAAATTAATAAAATTTAAGGGATGTTTTCTATAGACTGTGACTGTGAAATGACACGCATCAATGGGAAAAATCTGAACTTTATGTCGAGCAATATGGGAGGTTTTTTGGTATACACGAATGATCAACATTCTCTTGCACTATAGTAAAATAAATGTTATTTTTTGATTCAGTGAAAAATAATTTTGTACGTGTACGTTTGTTAAAGAGTTCTGTATCACAATGCACCCAAGGGTTACCATGGTAAATTGATATTTTTGTTTGATACCACTTCAGGGCTCAAACCACTAAGACACCCTGTTTCCGTTCTGGTGTAGCTAGAAGCTGGATTCGTCAGGGAAGTACGATCGAAGCCATGCGCTGCAATAGCTGCCTTAAGCTGGATTACTTTACATCACGTAGGTCATTATGTTCGTTCATAGGTTTTTTTTAAAGAGATGGGTATAATAGTGAAATGTGTATACACATTTAGACTCCGCTATTAATGGCTCTTGAAAGTTTTCCTCAATTAACTGCATCGTACCACCTCTTGAATTTAATTACAAAAGCAAATTCCAAACGGCAGCTTTTGTACGTACTGTACCATCTTGCTCTGCCGGTCTCCATTATGAAATGTTCCTCCTACAAAAGCCATAAAACCACTCGTTCTTCCTCAAATTGTAGCACCAGAGGCAGTTGTATCGATGGTAATTATATATCCCTTGGTTACATCAGCAGGTTCATGACAATCAACATAGACTTATCGGTACTTTAATTGGCCTCTGATTCAAACAAACTGCTATTGGTTCAACGCGTGTTATCGAACGGATTGGTACAAAAAGATCCCGCCGGTGTTCAACCCCTAATTGATGCCTGCCCTACTTTGGTCATAATATAACTAATATACCATATATTACTCCCATCAGGCCAATATTCATGTAGATTTTTCCATTTGACAGAGATCATTTTCCTTAAATAGTAGTTTTAAGTGCATGCCTTAATACCAGTATATTAACTTAACGGATATGGGCTTACGGATATGGGCAGTATGTTGAACCTGGGACTACTCAGTTGCATATTGCCTGGTCTCAGATTGACAAAAATGCAGCTAAAGCATTTTTTATTGTGTGTAAATATAATTGGAGATAGTTCAGGGTATTTCGTGTTATCCTGAACACAGAAGGCCAGAGAGGGGTGTAAGAATGGATATAACGATTATAGCATCTGAACGCTTCATACAGCCTGTCTCAAAAAAAATTGTGCAAGTGAAAAGCGCCCTCTCTGGCAATTAGAAAATATCGTTGTGAAATAATGCTTACATCAGCGACAAGGGTGTAGTCTTAGCTCTCAGATGTCGTTTGTTCTGTTCAATTTGCTTGTTTTAATCTCGAGATATGTTTAGTTAAAGACGAAAGTGTAAAATCACAATTGTGCCACTTTTACTATGGAAGAGGGCTTAACATGTAACAGTGATAGCATCAAGTTTATATAAGAGTTCCTTCATGAAATCAAAAGAATAAACACAATAGAAAAAGTTTTTTACTGTTTTTACTGTTTTATCATGATGCAGGAATGATGATTCTCTTTTTCCATTTAAAAGAGATTAAAAGATAAATAAATATTTCACATTCTGTTGTAAAATGGATTTCACATTCTGCTGTTTTGCATGTGCATGTCAATGATTTTATCATGGTAAATACTGTTCGCTTAGTCACTTAAGACGTGTTAATAGACAAGCGAATATTGCGCACTTATACATGTTATAGGTTAATGAACGCATATTACTTGTTGGGAGAGATATTAGACAAAATAGTGCTGATGTTGATGCGTCTAATGCGTGCGCCCCGAAAGGGGAGTGCATTAGACGCATCAACATCAGCTATCATTGATTTACAGCTCTCTTCCCTAGTAAAAGTGGCACAATTGTGATTTTACCCTTTCGTTGTTAAATAAACATATCTCGAAATTGGAACAAGCAAATTGAACAGAACAAACGGCATTTGAGAGCTAAGACTGCGCCCGTGACATTGATGTAAACATTATATCACAACAGTATTTTGTAATTGCCAAAGAGGGCGTTTTTCACTTGCACAATTTTTTTTGAGACAGGCTGTATGTTGAGAGTTAATTAATTGTTGAACCGGTTATTGAACTTGGATGTATGATATTATTATATTATTATATGATGGAGTACGTGCACGTGTTTAATTTATAATGAAACAATTTGTCATTTTTAATTTACAATGATTTTAGTAATCTATTAGTATAACGTGTCCACCTTGTCATCCTGTAGTCAAGACTACACTAGGCACAAAAAGAAACTCGTCAGTTATAGTCATTCTTGCTGTTCAACAACCTGATTATTCTGAAATATACATTTTGTTAATTGGACTTTGCTTTATGATTTGACACCCTGTTCGTTAAATTCGAGCAAGAATTGACCACGATATGCACCTCCAAACCCTCAAACCCCAAAATCAAAAGTTGAAATTCAATTGTGCCTGTTACATTGCGTGCTTTATTGATGCCCATGGGTGCTTGTGTGCGTTCCTATTGAAAATAGTTGAAATTGCAACCTTTGATTTTGGGGTCAATTCTTGTTCGATTTTAACGAAGAGGGTATCAAATGAGAAAGGAAAGTCCAGTTAAGAAAAGGTATATTTCAGAATAATCGAAAATTATCAGGTTGTTGTGCCTGGTGTATATAGTATACAATTATTACAAGCATCATACATGTATCATATCTTTATAATATTATATATCTGGGGTCTAATCAACGCATTATATGATTCGAAAAGAATCGTACATAGAATAATAGCACAATTTTTAGGTTTGAAATTAACTTTGTACAGGGGACATAGGTCCGTATGTACAAAACAAACCAGGTCTAACTTTAGACCGGATCTAACCAAGGAGATTAGTCTTACGGAGAATGAACTTTTGGGTATTTACAAACCTTATTCTATATTATTGTAGATCCTGTGAAGGAGAAATTCATGTAGCTTAATATTAGATGGCTACAGTTCAACTTTTAGAGTTTACTTATGAGTGAAGGAGGAAAAGAAAAGAGTACAAGGATCCCTGCCTAATTAAAACCTCCATGGTTAGTACAAGTCTAACGTTAGACCTGGTCTAACTTGTTTTGTGCACGCGGGCCCTAGAGTCCAAGGGTGACAAAATGAATGTACGAGCGATTTTTGTAACTCAATTTGGAAATTCATCTTGATTTACAGTGAATTATTGTACACCCGTAACAGGTAATTGTCTGGCCTTGTATTTGAATTTCATTTCAAAATTAACCCCTTGTGAGGACTTGTGTATATAGATGGGACAGACATCGATGATGTGCTCCATCGTTTGGATTTCACCACACTCTGTACACTATATGGAATGCAGGAATTGCCAAATATTTAGAAGACTGCTGTTGCAGATAATGCTTTCTTGCATCATCTCTGTGAAATGTATGACACGATTAAATGAGACACTTGTCGGGTAATGTTACTGTCCATTCTTTCATTTCATATTTTGTGTCCACCTAACAGTCTTCAATATGCTGAAAACTCCTCGGAAATTGGACTTCTCAAGGTTGGAATAACACGATGTTATATACAGCAATGAAAGGCAAAATAAGTTCAACGCTTCTTTCGGTCGCATTTCAAAATCAATTTAGCGACAAGCGACTCATGTTGTTATATCGCGTCACATATTGCCTCCAAGGGACTCAATGTATTAAACATTTATAGTTCAACTAAAGTAGGTCTTGCAGCCTCTAATAGTCTTTAAAAAATTAAACGAATGGCACCTCTATTCAGCCCAGTGCTTTAACAACATCAATCCAAAGGCACTGAAATGAAATACATGTAATATGCTGTACACAGAAAAATTGTTATACAAAATGTATTGGCATGGTCATATCATTTTATAATATAAACGAATAATGTTGTACGCGTTGTGTATTTTCGAACAATATTTTGCCCGTAGGCATAAGAATAAAGGGAATGTATTTATCAAAATGAAGTTCTATTATTTTTATGGATGATATTATAATATTAGCCATGATAGTTTAAATACTTTTTACAAATTTGAATACAAAGTTGAAAACACAAACACGGAGAGAGGTAGCATTCGATTGAGCACTAGTTCTGTAGGCTATATGTGGGACGTGACTTTGTTTCTTGCCAACCTAGATTTGCCATGTATGCATTTCCATTAATTTCTTAATGTGGTATGTGCAACATCTCTTTAAAAATTTATGCAATTCATTTCATGTGCATTGATTGCGATATGTACATACTTACCTTTTATAATGTTTCAATGCAATAGTTTTGTTTAATCCTGTTTACACCTGTTTTTCTAATTTCGTCGACCGTATCACATACTGACGTATTCGACATTTTTAACATTTTTGAGAAAATTGGTATATTAGTTTGCTATGTTCTACTCTATATATTCACCAAAAACCATGCCTCAACCTGGCTTAATTAGTAAGATATTAATTGATTTAATTATATGTTGTATTTACAAAATCTTGAAATGTCTGCATCACATAACGACGTATTTGCCGATCACCTATACTGCGCAAGCCCAGTATATCGTATCTGCAATTTGAAGAATCTGCCGTTTCACATACTGGTGTATTTGCGCTATAGTATTTGCGCGACTCTGTCATTGCATGGCAAAATTGCTGTTTTGTCCTTTTCACATACTGACGTATTTGCACAAGTATTTCACATACTGACGTATTTGCGCGACGTATTTTTCATTTGAACGGCGAAATCGACATTAGTCCGTTTCACATAGTGACGTATTTGATCTAATATTGATTCTTTGATAGTGATAAGTGAATTATATTGAAAGTATGGTATATTTGCATGACTGTTAACCTGGTTTTAATCGACAATAATATTTAAATCAAGATTATGCAGCAAATGAAAATCGCTAGATTTTCAAGTTCGATTTTCTCGAAATGCGTATTTTGCAAATACGTCAGTATGTGATTTGGTCCGTTAACGATAATCATATATCGAATTCAACATTCAAAATATACTACACACTATTTATTTATTTATTTATTTATTTATTTATCAAAACCACACTTACCAATTTATTATTTATTATGTTTAGTTGTATCACATACACTTAATGCGTTTTAGACCAGACAGATAAAGTCAATAGTTCATAATGAAGAAGCTCTCTTATAAATAGGTAAGTTATCTATCTTCCCCGTCGGTGATTGTAGCCAGCCGGACGGCTCAATATAATGAACAACCGATGATCTAACTTGGGGCACTGACGCTAGCAAACATAGAAAACACATCAGCCATTTGAATGTATTATTTAATGTTTGACACTCCTAGCATTAGTAAATTCCCCAGTTCAAAGTCAACATTTTATTGTTTCTAAATATTTCAAAGGTTATCTGAATTGAAGTTCAGGAGCGCTGTCGCCAAATGGAAAATAAAGACTTTTGACTCACAGTCTTATTAATAATAATGTTAAATTACATTGAGCTGCTCGTGTGAATAATTTACGTTTTGAAAAAAAATATGAGGATGATATACTTTTCTGGCCAGGGGGTTCCTTGGTCTGGAGATCATGGTTCTTGCTGCTACTGTGGTGCGACACAGGACTAATTGCCGTAATGGTGTACTGCCAGTCAGCACCGAATACTGTGCGGCGGTAAATAAAATAACCCGACCGACTCAGATTGCCTTAGTGGATTTTGTCAAGACCCTGGCAGAGGAAATAAGTTAGACACATGTTGGGGGATGTATATATATCTTGTCATTGGTCATGTGAGATTAGACATAGCAATATTTTATATCTTCTGGACTATTGGGCATTGCATCATTATAGTTGTTAGGTAGGAATAAAAGCTGTCTTTCAAGAGCACTTGTGAGTTATGTTCCGGCTGGATTTATTCCTTAAATTGCTGGAGAACACTGCGGTTAGATCAGGTATAGTCTTCCAGGTAGGGCTAGAATTTTTAGTTCTGAGGTTTTCTGTCATGTTTAGCAGTGCGATGGGCTCATCTCCTGTGTTTGGTCGATACACGTGTACCATTGCAAGTGATCACCCAATTCCCTTTTGGCATTTGGGCAGCAGCTTATGACATGTTTGATCTTCGGCGGAAGAGCCTTCTGTATTCAATTTCATCTCTGCACAGAGGCCAATGGCTAGATCGAGCCCAGTAAGGCAGAGTACCCTCAAGTTAATAATGGCTTGCTGGCTGGAAGGTCAGTAAATATTTGATGTCAAAAGTCCAACCAACTGCGGAGCAGACCAAAATGGACATAGGAGAATCCACTGCTCTATACTTGCATTCTAAGAAAGGTAGGCGCTGTTGCAGAGCAGTTGCCGGAAAGCAGAGAATAACCTTTACCAAATTCTGAACACCTAGTGTGTCTACCATGCAGTGAGGTTTGTCTTATATCCTCGTGCTGAATGGATGCTTTTTGGATTTTCCATTGGGTGCTTCATCAACCTCTGAAATGGGGCTGACTCCACCGTTCTGCATACACGTTATAATGCGAAGAAACGGACAGACCAAACAAGAACGACTACCGAATATAAGTATGAGGGCACGGTGGCTCAGTGGTTACGGCCTTGGACTCATAATCTGAGAGCTTGCTTGACGTGCGTGGGTTCGAGTCCCCGTCCCGCCACCGTGTTGCGCCCTTGGGCAAGGCGCTTTGTCACGCTTGCCTCACTCCACCCAGGTGCAATGGGAAGCTGTTAGGGGTAGTCACAGTCGTTGTACTGATGAACCCTGCGCCAGTTGTAGGCAGCAAACGTGGTTCCGACATATTCTAATAACGGCGGAATAAATGTAAAGCGCTTTGAGGCTGTTTACGGCATAAAGCGCTATATAAATATCTACATTTATTTTTTTATTTTAATATGACCATATGGCAAACAAACATTAGAGGACTAAGAACCAACAAAGGACAACTGGAAGCGAAGATACTCCATCGGACTCTATCCAAGCTTGATTCTTCAGTGCCTGATGATAGTCACTTCATCTCACTAAATGGCCATTCCTGTATGCGAAGAGACAGAACTGATGACAGTGGTTGAGGTGGCTGACTAATGCTCTATCGAAATGGCCTCCCTATAGTCACTTCATCTCACTAAATGGCTATTCCTGTATGAGAAGAGACAGAACTGATGACAGTTGTTGGGGTGGCTGCCTAATACACTATCGAAATGGCCTCCCTATAGTCACTTCATCTCACTAAATGGCTATTCCTGTATTCGAAGAGACAGAACCGATGGCAGTGGTTGGGGTGGCTGCCTATTACACTATCGAAATGGCCTCCCTATAGTTAGGGACACCCACCTAGAGCCCAAGAATCATGAGCTGATGATCTTCACTATCCTTACCAAGAGTGACATCCTGCTTCTTTCGCTTATTTGCTGTCCTCCAAAGAAGGCTATCGGGCCATTTAAAGATTGTACCCAATATCGCGTAAAATCTAAGAGAAGTATATTAAAAAAATCTTTGTCCAATATAGCGCTTTATCTGGAGAGTCAACATTGCTCACAAAGTTGCTTTATTATAAATAACCATATAGCCAATTTCGCTCTGGTGAGGCTAACATATAATCCAGTGGCTCTCATTCCGCCTCAAAAGCTCTCATGCCAGACCCTTCTCCCTGGGGCACTTTCATACAACATCACAATTAATAAACTCAAGAACCGCGCAAAAGGGTTAACAGATATCCACTGACCTTTATTGTCCTCTCCCCAGACCGGAACCCTTTGACACGTCCTTTACGATAGAAGATAGATTGAGTGCCCCTGTAAAGTGCCTCGCCACTCAACTACAGGAGCATGGTCGAGAAACAGGTTCATCCGCTTGATCCAGAGGCTTACATTCCCCTCCCCAAACCGGAACCCCTTCACACATTGGCCACGATAAAGTGTCCCTGTCATTACTCGTACATCCGATACATGCATCGGTATCGTGATTGCAGAATATACCGCAACTTCCACTTCATATTGTTCGTTTTCACCACACAACTTACTTCATTCTCACCGCATCTATGTCGACATCAAATGCAACTAATTTACCGATTAATTTCAAATATTTCAACGCTTGAGTCAAATCTTTAGTACTGCGAATGAATGTTCGATTGGATAGCTCCACATCAAACATCGCTGATCTGTAGATTGAAATGTTATGATGTGTGTTACATGTGAATGCACAGAAACATTTACATCTTTGTCTACATTTGAATAGGTCATGTAGATATTAGTTTTTCAAAAGCAATTTTTCATATTTTATTGTACAATTTTAGAATGATTACAAACCCTGAAGCTCGCAATTACAGAATTTCGTCTTCAGTCATATCTGTGTCATAAACGTGATAAATATTTTGGCAAATTTCAGAATGATGAATATTGACCAAGCCAACATGCAACAAAGGTTAATCGCATCTTTAAGCGCTAAGGGTCCGCATGATGGATACGTTTAGTGCTGCCCAATTACAGCTAATGGTTAGTCCAACGAGATAAAGACAGGTGTAAGCATATGATAATCCACCATATATCAATTACCCACCATGTTATAAATAGTCCTTCAATTCAATTCAATTCAATTCAATTCAATTCAATTCAATTCAAGAAACATTTATTTCACAACTTCAATAATATAATGATAAATTTAATAGTACAGTAGTTGATTCACAAGACTTACTATTTGCAGAGCTGTGGTAGCTTGCGACATAAATTTAATGATATAATGACAAATGGAAGAATTAGCGAAACAATATCATACACAATTATTTTTAGCAAATAGTCTATCCGATCACAAGCCCACTGCTGACGGTCAAATGCGATCACGGTAGAACAAACAACCATCTTGGGCAAGAGACAGGACAAAAGTGAGCCTGAGATCAGATATAACGAGTAACTAATTTTTGTTCAGACAAAATGTATAATCTTGCCGAGATTGTATAGATTCTTGTTATTTTGCGAAGTGAAATAAGGAACTCGGAAAAAAAATTTGTACTTACCATTTGCTTCCTGTTCTAACAAATTTAATAGTTGTCTTACTAGGTAAGTAAAAGGAACCAAGAAATTGTTGTTCTAAAGGATTGTATTACCGTAATTAGGGCAAATTTCGATGCAAGAATTACAGAATGCCGTAAGGAAATCATTTGACACTTCATATGGAGAGGTTGTAGTAATCAGTGAGGAAAAAATGCACTTTACTACAAAGATTATGTAGGTAACGTGGTGATTTTGTGACTATATTATTGTATAACCTCAGGCATCGGTTTTAAATGGCATTTTATAGTCTAAGTATGTAGGGGAAAGGAAGACATGATTCCTACATGTATGACTACAAATTCTCTTCTCGCCGATATAAATTGTCTGTATCGTGGACAAGTGACACCGGCGCGAGTCGGTAATGAAACAGATAAATAAAACGTTGAAAAGAAATTAATTGATAGATTCGGATTTCACGAATTTGTGGCATTGTGTATCGCACATGTTGTACGGTCACTGCAATAGTGAGCACTAGAATGCTATTATCGAAGTGCCAGCTGTCGAATGGTTGAAATTCAATTATTTTACTTGGCAAATCCAGCTTTACTAAACATTGGATGACTGTGTGAAACATCAACAGTCTAAATTATTTGGCAACATTGAACCATTGTCCAAGCACAATATTTATTTGACTTAAGGGCTGGGGTATGAACGTTTGGACAGTATTTATTTTGGGACATGAGAGCACATCAGACATATCGAATTGCATTCTGAATACGAAGAATGTCACTCTGATATCAAATAATTTTGATTTTTTGAAATTCGCAATTTAATACACATTTTATGGCAAATCATTAAAAATTGATATTTTTGATATTTAACAGTACTTAAAGTAAACTTTATAAATCTGATGATTTATACTTAAAGTGTATGTAGGTGGGATGAAAAGCCGACAATCAATTGAAAATTTTGACCTTTCGTATTAAAGATATGGATTTTTTTCCCAAAACACCAAAAAATAGGTCTTTTGGGAAAAAATCCATATCTTCAATATGAAAGGTCAACATTTTCAATTGACCGTCGGCTTTTCCTCCCTGCTACATACACTTTAAGAATATATCATTAGATTTGTATAATTTACTTCGAGGACTGTTATATATCACAAATTTGAAAAATATCAAATTTTTATAATTTGTCATAAAATTTGTATTATATTATAATTTTCAAAAATGAAAATTATTTGATATCAGAAAGACATGCTTCGTATTCAGAATGCAATTCGATAGGTCTGAGGTGCTCTCATGTCCCACAAAAAATACTGTCGAAACGCAATAAACGCTCATTTTGGAACCCTTAACTTAGTCCGGCTTTTTGCAGTGTACTATATATGGGGGCAACATTATCATATGACGGATTACTGTGTTTAATTCATAATGAAGTAATTCGTCATTCTTAATTTACATTGCTTCAGCAATCTATTTCGTGCTCTTTTCCTGCTGGAATTAAGAGGGTTTGTAATAGTCAAGTAGGCTACAGTGTACTGAATTTTTGTTTGGGAAGCGAGTTTTGGCAAGAAACACAGAAATAACACAGGTATTACTGGCCCACATTTTGAATATTCTCATCACATTATATTAGACAATTTGATGTTTGAAAGTGTTATTCACCCAAATTTGTCATTGTAAAGGTAATGGGTGGAGGCGTAGAGTCACGATTATCTTGGCAAGTTGAAATGGTGTTTGAGCGGTTTTGTGCACGCCATTCTGAAATTCACTCCTGGGTTACAATGTCTGGCCTTATATTTGGATATCATTTCAATATTAATTAACTCCTTTAATGAATCAAGTGATGACAAAATTAAATTATTATTTTCTTTTATTGTAGAAAGGTAGTGAATTCGTATCTTATTGTAGTTCGAGCAGTTTTGTTTTGCTTTCTTTTCGAGCTATTTGTATTATTGTTCAACGCTATTGTTTCCTATAGGCGTTCTATCAATTCATCTAAATATCCAGGTGTGTAGGTACGTATTTAATTTTTTCTAGGCAGATCTCATTATCATTTCGCCTATTGCTGCTTATATCAACATAATTAAGGGAAATAAAAACATGCAGAATTTAATTGCATATTCACAATGTTCATAATGCTCACTACATTGTACATTTCTGTTAATTTATAAGCAAAGCAACAAAAGCTCGCATGTAGCACACATGGTAGTTACACGATCAAGCATGTCAATCCAAATAATCTATTTGTCGCGGGACATCAATTTGTAGCTTTCATTTGCCATTAAACCAGCGACAATAATCCTAAAAATGCCATCAACTTTTGACTTGTAGTTCTTGCGATATAAATATTTCATGTCGCAGAAAACAACGAATTATAACGAATTATATAAACATGATTTCAGCGATAGCACTGTGTGCTAAAATTGTTTAATTTGTCAGTGCCACAGTTCATAAACCATTTTATCCGTCATATATAGCTCAAAACTGCAAATCGTGTTGTGTAGTACATACTTTTATGTACCCAACACATTGGAGGTCATTCTATGAATGTACAAACATATTTGGTTTTGAAGAGCTTTGCCCCGCAGATTGGAATGTTTGATGTAATCAAATGCAAGGTTTCTGTTTTCTTTGTTTTTGAATAGTGTTTGAATCAATGCATACATCATTCAGCAAACCATATATTTCTGAGATTGCCTTTGAATCAATGCGTACACAATGCATCAACCACATCAGTAATGGATAGAAATAAATGGGTCCCAAAGGTTAAACACAAATATGCTATACAATAGTTATGCTATATACGAGCATATACGAGCATATTAATACTCAACCCTATTTTGTTGTTTGTGTTTATTAATTTGTCGTTTGTTTTGAAATATGAATCGTGGAATTTTGGCCCACAATCTTTTCCCAGTGTTAGGGTTCAGATTAGGGTTAATAGGGTATCTATGAAGGAATAAGATTAGTTAGGGTTAGTGCACATGTTACTGCTGTGTAAGGTCTAGGGCTATCGAAAAGTTAGTACCCTTCGACTCCAAAGCGAGGTCGATAAATCACACTTTATACGTTTGTACGTATTTGAAAATACCGCCAGTCAGAATGTTCTCCCATCATGACAAGTAGCTGTTCTTTATAATTATAGCCGCGATATCATTTCATAGGACGAAATGTGGGCGGGGCGACAATACTGATCAAAACAATGAAAATACGTTATTGACAATACCAATCAGGCGTTCCGTCAAGCTGTATTTATTCTGAAATTCTTATTTTAATTATGATTCTTACTTTAATTTTTACTTTAGTTATTACTTTAATTTGAGATTTAATCAAGATAAGAGTATTGGTTTCGATAAGGCCAATATGAATACTAGCATCATGACCAAAGTCCCATGTTCCACATAATGTGAAGATAACCAATTTAAGGGGATACGTTAGTTTGATTAAGTAAAAAATAGCTATTTTTTACTATTTTGTTTTCTTTTTAATTTCAAATTTCGCACAATTTTACGCTCCGTTCGCTTTTTATTTGACTTTAATCGGATATTTAGATCAAAAGTTATTACTGTTTCAACGAAGAGAAATTTCAAGCTTTGTGTGTGCTTTTTGAAAACGACGCATTTTTGCGCTTCGGAAGCTCCCTACCGAAATGAAATCATAGAATTGTAGAACAATTATTCAAGATCATGCAAATCCAAATTTATGTAAAATCATAAAATGGCCAATCAGAAATTACTCAAAGTATGTGCGCAACGACATCCTTTAATCTTGGAATACATAAGGCATCCCAAAATGACTGTGATGGAGCGTTTAGTTTAGAAAATCACATTTGAAAGTAATGCCTCTCCTTAATGTATTTTATGTTTACGCCCCTTATACTGATATCTTTTTTGTCATGTTTGTTCAAATCATAATTATGTGACGCGATTGAAGACGGTGTGTGTATCCGATCACTAATTACTTGATAGCCAAAGGAAATACAGACAGGGACATTCAAATAAAGTTAAAGCGAAACAGCCGAAAAGCTATGGTACATTTGTCTCGGGATGTGTACATCAGACCACTCCACGCAATCGTGGGCGACTTTCGCGTAACATAATGGTCATTTTCTTACTTCCCTTTCAAAATGGCGGCTGAGGAAACCAATGATGGCTGGTATCGAGACAGACCAGCAAGATCGATAGAAGAATGGAAACTATGGCAAGAGAAGTACTGGTCAACCAAGTATGATTTATATAAGCCTCGTCTTGTAACAGGGACAAGGAGGAAAACTAAATATAAGAGGACAGTATATTCATTGTACGGATTGCGGATTCAAGACACGAAAGATAGAATTTCTCAGGACAGAAAAAGTCAAAATGCTAGTGTTTCAACTTGTCAGAAATGCAAACAAGTGAAATGCAGTGTAAAAACCATTATTTAAGTTGCATGGAATTATTTCCTTCCATATAAGTTTCAAAATTCCATTTATAAGCGCTGTTTGTATTATATTCAACAATTTACATTTTTGTTTTGTCAACATTTGCCCATGGCCATCCGGGTCTGACTGAACTTCTCAAATATGATCGTTTGAAATCTCCTAGACCGCGGTTCGCGGTCATTCACAGGGAGCTTAATCCGAATTCGGATACCGGGTAACAACGCGAAGCCGTGCAACCAAATAGCGATATATAATATAATGAAATGTCGCTATATACAGTACATAGATGCATTTGTAGGATTATAGATAAATAATGCAAACATTTTTGTTTGACCATTGTTGACAAATGCATTAAAGGAGTACCACGACTTTAGATTTCGCCATCGGGGCTGATGGCTTGATCACAAGTGACTTGGTCCACTGCTTTCCCCGTGAAACGTCTTAGCCCAGCTAGGTTTGTGGTCTATGACCACCATTTGCCACTAGTTTACAACTCAGTTTCTTTTACTTTGACATGAAATGAATCATTTCGGGGAAAAGATTCATCAAGTTTGTTACCTAGCTGAGGGGTTTTCAACCCCCCGAGCTAGGTACTGTTTTGCTATCCGATTCTTCTTTACCTAGCTGGGGGGTTTACACCCCCAGCTAGGTACTGTAATGCTATCCGATCTTTCTTCTTTCTGGCAATAAATTTCAAAATGCTTCTCCTCCTACATGTTACACCCTACAGTTACGTAACTTGCACATATGTATCGGCTATATCCAGTGCCCATAGGGTCTAAACAGAATTGGGGTAAATAGTCATTAAGGGGGCATTTCCCGTATTTAACCAAATACCTTCAAAATGCTTCTCCTGCCACATATTATATAGTACAATGATGTCATTTGCATATATGCATCGGCTATACCCCACGCCTAGAACTTGCTTACAGAATTGGGGTCAAAGGTCATTAAAGGGGCAAAATATTACAATTGCATTATCTGGACATCTGTAAGGGGTATGGGGCTCAAACTCGGTGACAACAAATCTCATGACCAGGGGAACAATTTGCACGGGTCAGGTCAAAGGTCATGCAGAGGTCAAATTTTAGAAATTAATTTCCTGGACATCTGTAAGGGGTACGGGGCTCAGACTTGGTGACAACAAACTTAATGATCAGGGGGACATTTTGGAACACTTTGCAGGGGTCAGGTCAAAGGTTATCTGGGGTCAAATCTTATAATTTCATTTTCTGGATATCTGTAAGGGGTATGTGGCCCAAACGCTGTGACAACAAATCTCATGATCAGGGGAACATTTTGCAGGGGTCAGGTCAAAGGTCATGCAGAGGTCAAATCTTATAAATGTATTTTTTGGACATCTGTAAGGAATACGGGACTCAAACTCGGTGACAACAAACCTCATGACCAGGGGAACATTTTTGGAACATTTTGCAGGGGTCAAATACCTCCACAACACCAACACGCCCCAGCTAGGTTTGTGGTCTATGACCACCATTTGCCACTAGTTACCTACTGTTTTGCTATCGGATCTTTCTTCTTTCTGGCAATACATTTGAAAATGCTTCTCCTCCAACATGTTACACCCTACAATTACGTAACTTGCACATATGTATTGGCTATATCCAGCGCCCATAGGGTCTAAACAGAATTGGGGTAAATGGTCATTAAGGGGGCATTTCCTGTATTTAACCAAATACCTTCAAAATGCTTCTTCTGCCACATATTATATTGTACAATGATGACATTTGCATATATGGATCGGCTATACCCCACGCCTAGAACTTGCATACAGAATTGGGGTCAAAGGTCATTAAAGGGGCAAGGTCTTACAATGGCATTATCTGGACATCTGTAAGGGGTATAGGGCTCAAACTCGGTAACAACAAATCTCATGACCAGGGGAACAATTTGCACGGGTCAGGTCAAAGGTCATGCAGAGGTCAAATTTTAGAAATGAATTTCCTGGACATCTGTAAGGGGCTCAGACTTGGTGACAACAAACTTAATGATCAGGGGGACATTTTGGAACACTTTGCAGGAGTCAGGTCAAAGGTTATCTGGGTCAAATTTTATAATTTCATTTTTTGGATATCTGTAAGGGTTATGTTAAACTCTGTAACAACATATCTCATGATCAGGGGAACATTTTGCAGGGGTCAGGTCAAAGGTCATGCAGAGGTCAAATCTTATAAATGTATTTTCTGGATATCTGTAAGGGGTAAGGGGCTCAAACTTGGTGACAACAAACTTAATGACTAGGGGAACATATTTGGAACATTTTGCAGGGGTCAGGTCAAAGGTCTTCTGGGGTCAAATATCAAAATTGCATTTTCTGGACATCTGGAAGGAATACGGGACTCAAACTCGGTGACAACAAACCTCATGACCAGGGGAACATTTTTGGAACATTTTGCAATGGTCAGATACCTCCAAAACACCAACACGCCCTAGCTAGGTTTGTGGTCTATGACCACCATTTGCCACTAGTTACTATTGTTAACTGTTATTTTTCATGTATTTAGGTTAATTCATATCAAGATATGAGAGCTTACTGTTACGTCATTGAAGTGACAGTCTGCTGCCATGTCAAATAATGAATTAACCAATCTCCTTGGCCTTTCCTGTGATTCCTTCACTCTCACTTATATTATGATTTTGTATGTATTCTAGCTTTTTGTAATTTGATGAGTGAAAATAATGAATGAATGAATGAATGAATAATAGGCAATGTCTGGCCTTGTATTTGGATATCAGTTCAATATTAATTAACTCTTTTCATGAATCAAGTGATGACAAAATTAAATTATTATTTTCTTTTATTGTAGAAAGGTAGGGAATTCATGTCTTATTGTAGTTCGAACAGTTTCGTTTTGCTTTCTTTTCGAGCTATATTTTATTGTTTTCTATAGATGTTCTATCAATTTATCTAAATATCCAGGTGTGTAGGTACGCATTTAATTTTGTGCAATTATATGATTATATTCCAGCACCCTAGGCAGATCTCATTATCATTTCGCATATTGCTGCTTATATCAACATAATTAAGGGAATTAAAAACATGCAGAATTTAATTGCATATTCACAATGTTCATAATGCTCTCTATATTGTACATTTCTGTTAATTTATAAACAAAGCAACAAAAGCTCGCATGTAGCACACATGATAGTTACACGATCAAGCATGTCAATCCAAATGATCCATTTGTCGCGGGACATCAATTTGTAGTTTTCATTTGCAATTCGTAGCCATTAAACAAGAGACAATAATCCTAAAAATGCCATAAACTTTGGACTTGTGGTTCTTGCAATATAAATATTTCATGTCGCAGAAAACAACGACTTATAAAAGATGTCTGAATTTCATTCGACCGTTTCTAAACATGATTTCAGCGATAGCAGTGTGTGCTAAAATTGTTTAACTTTTCAGTGCCACAGTTCATATTAAAACCATTTTATCCGTCATAGCTCAAAACTGCAAATCGTGTTGTGGTGTACACACTTTTATGTACCCAACACATTAGAGGTCATTCTATGAATGTACCAACACATTTGGTGTTGATGAGCTTTGTCCCACAGATTGGAATGTTTGATGGAATTAAATGTAAGTTTTCTGTTTTCTTTGTTTTTGAATAGTGTTTGAATCAATGCATACATCATTCAGCAAACCATATATTTCTTATGGCTTGCATTTGAATCAATGCATACCAAATGCAGCAACCACACATGCCTGGGCTTTTAGTAGGGCTACTTATAGACAAATTCAAAGTGTTGGTTTTAAATAAAGGATAGAAATAAATGGGTCCCAAAGGTTAAACATACAAATATGCTATATACGAACATATAAACGAGCATATGAAATACATTTTAGTGTTTGTGTTTATTAATTTGTCGTTTGTTTTTATACGGTTTTAATTTGTTTTGAAATAATTATGAATCGTGGAATTTTGGCCCAAATGCTTGGGTTGAAATAATGCTTACAATCCTTTCCCAGTGTTAGGGTTCGGATTGGGGTTAATATGGTATGTAGGAATAAGACTAGTTAGGGTTAGTGCCAATGTTACTGCTGTATAAGGTCTAGGGCTATCGAAAAGTTAACACCCTTTGACTTCAAAGTGAGGTCGATAAATCACACTTACGGTTGTACGTATTTGAAAATACCGCCAGTCTGAATGTTCTCCCATCATGACAAGTAGCTGTTCTTTAGATAGTCGCGATAGCATTTCATAGGACGAAATGTGGGTGGGGCGACAATACTGATAAAAACAATGAAAATACGTTTATTGGCAATACCAATTAGGCGTTCCGTCAAGCTATATTTATTCTGAAATTCTTATTTTAATTATGATTCTTACTTTAAATTTTACTTTAGTTATTACTTTAATTTGAGATTTAATTAAAGTAAGAGTATTGGTTTCGATAAGGCCGATATGAATACAAGCATCATGACCAAAGTCCCATGTTCCACATAATGTGAAGATAACCAATTTAAGGGGATACGTTAGTTTGATTAAGTAAAAAATAGCTATTTTTTACTATTTTGTTTTCTTTTTAATTTCAAATTTCGCACAATTTTAGGCTCCGTTCGCTTTTTATTTGACTTTAATTGGATATTTAGATCAAAGGTTATTACTGTTTCAACGAAGAGAAATTTCAAGCTTTATGTGTGCTTTTTGAAAACGACGCATTTTTGCGCTTCGGAGGCTCCCTACCGAAATGAAATCATAGAATTGTAGAACAATTATTCAAGATCATGCAAATCCAAATTTATGTAAAATCATAAAATGGCCAATCAGAAATTACTCAAAATATGTGCGCAACGACATCCTTTAATCTTGGAATACATAAGGCATCCCAAAATGACTGTGATGGAGCGTTTAGTTTAGAAAATCACATTTGAAAGTAATGCCCCTCCTTAATGTATTTTATGTTTACGCCCCTTATACTGATATCTTTTTTGTCATGTTTGTTCAAATCATAATTATATGACGCGATTGAAGACGGTGTGTGTATCCGATCACTAATTACTTGATAGCCAAAGGAAATACTGACAGGGACATTCAAATAAAGTTAAAGCGAAACAGCCGAAAAGCTATATGGTACATTTGTCTCGGGATGTGTACATCAGACCACTCCACGCAATCGTGGGCGACTTTCGCGTAACATATGGTCATTTTCTTACTTCCCTTTCAAAATGGCGGCTGAGGAAACCAATGATGGCTGGTATCGAGACAGACCAGCAAGATCGATAGAAGAATGGAAACTATGGCAAGAGAAGTACTGGTCAACCAAGTATGATTTATATAAGCCTCGTCTTGTAACAGGGACAAGGAGGAAAACTAAATATAAGAGGACAGTATATTCATTGTACGGATCGCGGATTCAAGACACGAAAGACGGGATTTCCCATGACAGGAAAGGTCAAAATGGCAGTGTTTCAACTTGTCAGAAATGTAAACAGGTGAAATGCAGGAAGAAAGAGGCAAATAAATCAAAGTAAGTGTCAAAACCATTATTTAAGTTTCAAGGAATTATTTCCTTCCATATAAGTTTCAAAATTCCATTTATAAGCGCTGTTTGTATTATATTCAGCAATTTACATTTTTGTTTTGTCAACATTTGCCCATGGCCATCCGGGTCTGACTGAACTGACGCAAATATGTCAGATCGTTTAAAATCTCCTAGACCGCGGTTCGCGGTCATTCAGGGAGCGTAATCCGAATTCGGATACCGGGTAACAACGCGAAACCGTGCAACTAAATAGTGATATATAATATAATGAAATGTCGCTGTATACAGTACATAGATGCATTTGTAGGATTATAGATAAATAATGCAAACATTTTTGCTTGACCATTGTTGACAAATGCATTAAAGGAGTACCGCGACTTTAGATTTCGCCATCGGGGCTGATGGCTTGATCACAAGTGACTTGGTCCACTGCTTTCCCCTTGAAACGTCTTGTTGATTATGTTTTTGTTTTGAGCATGTTTTGAACATAAAATTGACACTGAATCAATAGCAAAAAAAGAGTTCACGAGAGTAAACAGAAACGAATCAACCTCGGAACAGCACACCCCAGCCATTAGACCACATAGCTCAAGAAAATCATGTCATAGAATGGGAAGGGGCAACAATCCTCGATAAGGACTCAAATGCATTCAAGTAATTTAAGTTCGTAAAAAGGGGGCCAAAGCAATCAACTGGTTTTGATCACTTATACGATCCAATGCTCAAAACAAAAACATCATAACTTCCGGGAAATATCAACAAGCCGTTTGGCTCGAAAGGCAGTGGACCCAGTGGTTACTTGTGATCAAGCCATCAGCTCCGATGGCGAAAGCTAAAGTAGTGAGCACTCATTTAATGGATTTGTCAAGCAAAAAATGTTGACTTATTTCGCTTTATAGTTTTCAAAAGTAGCCATACCCGTCGCCACCAAAGCGCAACCGCCATCGCTGCTGCCATCACATCCCACCACCCTCCACTACAACCATCAGCAACAACATTTCATTACATTAAAGAAATTATAGATGAATACCCACCCAGTCAGATGATGGAAGCTTAGTGGGCCGCAAAATTTGCATATATTTACATATTTATATGTTTCCTACCTTGCATTGTAATGATAGTATTTCTTTTCATAAAAGTAATATGGTGTCAATAATTATTGTTTTGTATATGTGGTGTGACCAAGCAAAAGCAGTCTGAAGTCGGACATATTCAATGTTCAGTTTCTTATAGGCTTGTAAACAGCATTTGCAAAGCTACATTTTGCAGAAAACACATGAATTTGGACAACCAGTTGAAAAGATATGAGCAGTTAAAGAGTTTCCAAAACAATAGGAAACAGACGGAAACACGTCTTCCGTCCTTCCTTCCTTCCATTACTGCAGCTCTCATTTGGTCGAGAATAAACGCACAACGTGTTGTGGGCATGCGTCGCGTAAGACGACAAGAAAATTGAAAAACAGGTGCGAATATAAACATGTGCAAGTAAAAAGTCTGGTGGCGCCTACTTCAGACGAACATCCCTCAGAGCAGTCTTGAAGCAGTTGAGGGATGGGCATGCAGCAGGGTCTACTGGTAGACAGTTCCATTCCCGGATGGTCCCGGACCAGGCTATTGTCAATAGCCTTAGTGTCAATAGCCTTAGTCCCTCGGCCCATGGTCTAAAAACAAAATGGCCACGCGTGGCTGTTATAGAACTAGTGGATTCAGCTTACCATCATATCGATTTCTGCCATGAAGATATCGGGGCGATAACACTGTGCACCGTCACACTCATTGCCCAACACCAATTTACCCGAGTCAAACGCCTGGCCGAATGACATAACTTGACTATTGCTTTAATGATTGTCTGGTAATTCCGTTTTTCCCTCATTCTTTTCAGGATTCAGATATTTGTGAAAACACCTGTTTCAGTGGAGCAGCTGTTAGTGAAAACAAGTGATTCCGTACAATCTGTCAAAGAAACAGTTGGCGAGAAATTAGGCGTGCCAATAGACACTATACATCTGAACTTCGGTAGAATTAAAGTAAGCATTTTAATGTTTTTCTTTACGATATTATTGTCCTACTCTTTATGGGTCATACAACCTAGCTACCTTTTATCCTACCCTTTCTGCATATAGCTAATGAGCCAGACCCCCTCAGATGGGGTGTTTGATACCGTTGGGTGTGGGCAAAGCTGCACTGCTGCCAGAGATATATGGTCGAATCCAACCAAAAGTGTCCACGGGCCAAAAATAAAAGTCCGAAAAAAAAAATTTTGCCCATTGATTGATGACATATTGGCCTTATAGAAACCAAAAGTGCCATTACTAATCTTGAAAAATAAATCCAGGACGTGTGATAGTAAATGTGATAAAAACCAAATGTTACCTACGAATACCACTAGGATGCTTTCACTATCGCAATACTAATCAACCTAAAACAAATGGAATATTCCCATTAACGCTTTTTTCGTGTAATGTAGACCACAGGGTGTCAGGAAAATGCTAGCTCAACCAGAAAATATTTGTTTTTATATTTATAACGTGATCAATATGATCTTAGTCAATTTATGCTAGCTTATTTTTGAAAATGAAGTTTAGGTGAGTTTCTGTATTTTATTTATCAAATGAGTATAAATCAATTTACACATTGTATAAGAACGAGTAGGATATATGTTTTCAAGAATATTAGGAATTATACGCATACACCTAACGCTTTATACAATGAAAAGGTGAAGAAACCCGGGGATTCGTAGGTAACATGAGCGATTTAACAATATCTATATTGAGTTTAGAGGTTTAAATTTTGCTATTATGGTAATGAATTAATAAAATGGTAGTTTTAGATCTCTTTCAGATGGTACGTCCAAATGAATAAATGCTATTACCTTAGATCAAAAAATGTTGATGCTTTTAGCAAGATTTTGACCACTTCATTTTGATATACAAGTAGTTAATCAGCAATTTTACATAATAAATAATTGTTGAATGAATCCGTATATGGGTAATAATAGTGTCCTGGGGTACCGCTTAAAGTTTTTGACAATTAATTTCCATAGGTAGGGACACTTCATTACACATGTCATGTATTATGCTGTATTCGTAAGTAACATTTCAGTATTTGTAGGTAAGAATTAGACTTTTGGTGGATATCGCAATCAAAACTTCATTTTATAAAGCACTTTGAATGTGTTATTTTCTTTACGTGCGTTTATTGATACTTTAGACCCTATCATGTATTAATAATGTCGGTTCACAGCAGTTGAAAGAGGATTGAAGTAAAAAACAAAGGCACTAAAGTGACTTTAATTTGCTTAATTGCACACAAATCGCTTAAAACCGTTATTGCAGACTTGTGAAGTCCATCTTGGAGTCAGTTACGTCTTGTGGCCTTTCGTTTGAGGGCAACTACAATTAGCTTTATACCAGGGTCCATCACTGTGTTGTCTAGATCATGAGACAATGAGAACAGTCGTTTTTCCATGGTATTCGTAGGTAACCTTAGCGAAAACGTCAAAAGTTACCTTCGAATAAATCAATTTGGACACAAATTACTCAGAAACCAGAAGGTCGGTAAACATTTAAAATCAAGTACACATGACAGTTGACAAATCCAAGTATTTATCCCCCCTTATCTTCTTTGAATCTAATTTTTCTTTCAAATGAGCAGACCGTCGTCTATTTCATTGACATATGATTTGATAGCAAACATACAGGCCTTCGTTATGTACCAATATGGGCATTGGCATGAATGGCGGTGTTTCACAATACTGTCATGATGTCATATTGTATTCGTAGGTAACATTCGGTTACCGAAATTTACCTACGAATACTTGCTTTTATTGTTGACATCTCAGAAATATTTAAACGCAGGCTATTGAAACTTGGTAGAAATAAAGATTGTATTACCCTGTACCTATTGCTTAACTATTGTTTACTATTCTCTCACTTTGTGGAAATGACACAGCTTTTAACATGTATTCGGAGGTAATGCATATTTTTACCAAACCTACCTTTGTGCCATTTAGAATTTCTGGCAGCTAAACACAATAATAAAGATGTCCGAATGCAATGCATTTCAGTATTGGACATATCAAAGCTTGCATCAATTGCGCATTTATTAGTGATTTCCATTTTTTAAAGATATATCCAGTGCTATGAAAAATTGTATTCGTAGGTAATGTAAAAAATACCACTCAAAAAATTATCACAAAAATTCATAATTATGTACAAATATGTGAAAAATTTAACAGGCAATCTTTGAATACACACCTTTCAGGAAATCAATTTAGATTCAATCCAATGACTTCTTTTCATAACTGATTTAGATGTTTTAAAAAATACTTTAAGAAATATTTTGAAAAAATGGGTAAAAATAGCATGTTTTGGGGTCTCTGTGTCTAAGTTTTTCACAGAAGGGGGTCTTATTATATATGGCGCGAAGCGTATGATCAAGGCGAATAAACACAATACAAAAACGAATGCCAATTGATTAATACTTTTAAGTTATGGCTCTGAACATGCCGTGTACACTTTTCGTTGGATTCGACCATATACATGTAGTTGACATCCTGGGTTACACAAAAATGCATGATAGCAATTGGCCAGAAAAGGTCATCGAACATTACATAGGGTCAAAATTCAGTTGCTCAAAATATGTTGAACCATTCCAATGTATTCCTCCAGTCACAAGGATTCAGAAAACGTACCGTCTTGAGTTATAACCGAAAAGGTAAAAGGTCACGTTTTTGGCTCTATGGAGTAAAAAACATCAAAGTGCTCCGATTTTGCCAAAAGAGGTGTCAAATTATTCGTTTTAATAAAATGATTCAAATAAGGATAGGATTGCAAAATCTATAATGTTTTGTTACCTAGGTAACACGGCAAAATATGTCAAGCACCACCGAGGCCTATTGATTCAATTTTAAACATGAATTAAGGAGAAATCTCTAGAGTGTGTTCGTATCTGTGGACTGTCATATATAGCGGATCAGTGAGGCATGACTTTTGTATTTCCCCCTGCTTTTGCACAGATGTGTAAGCTGCTGTCATTGGAAGATCATGGTGTCACAGATCAATGCAACATTGAGGCACATTTTGCTTCAGGACTGTTAGGTGGCGCAGATAGACCACCAGAAGAGGAAGTTGCCGCTGATGAAACTTCGAGAAGGAGGCAAGAAGATGCACATATTGCTTCAGGACTGTTAGGTGGCGCAGATAGACCACCAGAAGAAGAGGTTGCCACTGGTGAAACTTCGAGGACGAGGCAAGAAGGACAACAAGAGTCACGTGATACAGGTAAGGTACTATCCATGCATAGTCAATTAGTTATGAATTAATTTTCGTTTCAAGGTTCTTTTAGTACGTAAAAATGATTGGAAAATCCCATTATTTTACATCTACAAAATAGTACGTGGCGTTCTACATACCAACAACCGAGCCGACCTTATTGTCTGGACTACTTTCTAAATAATTTCTTAAAAACTTAATAGCGTGTGTGAACATATTCATTCCATTGATCAATATGGGAACTGCCTTTAACTAGTCCGCTGGGTCATTAGTCTGAAAAGGGTTAAAGTTAGGGCTAGGGCATTTTTTTTGCCCTAACCCTAACTTTATCCCTAATCTTAAAAGATTAACAGATTAGAACTAGGGTTAAGGTTAGGGTCAGGGTTAGTGCTAGCATAAGGGTTATTGTGTTATAGATATGGTTAGGCTAGGGTTAGGGTCAGATTCAGAATTATAGTTGGTGATATGTTTAGGAATAGAATTCGGTTTGAGATTTAATCAGGTTATATGTTAGGGTAAGGATTAGGGTTTTATACTAATTGGTTCTCGGACTAATGATCTTTTGGATTATCATCCTGTAATATGTCACAGTGGCTGCTCAATTATTCTGCCACACTGTACATGCAATCATAACAGTAAATTGAAAAGCGCGCGCATCAAAGTTGTTCAATTTTGGCACACATCCATGTCGAAAAATTAATTTCCTCATATGTGCTATTAATCCCAGTTGTTTGAATTTTTAATATATGGTGTGTGAAACCTTTCTTTGACTGCCATCGGGTTTTCAAGAAATAAATTTTGCTTCGTTTAAGAGCTACTACCTGTTTTTATGGATTGTTGAAGATCCCTCATATATCAATAAATATAGACTTTTGAAATAAAAAACCTACCACCATTTAGTTGACATACTAATCTTTCTTAGCATGTAAATTATTTCCGTCGACAACGAATTGCACACTTGAAAAAAACGAGCTGACATATAATATTATCAAAGTGAATTTAGGGGGAGTAATATTACAAACCACAATCTCTAAACCATTGTGTGTGTCCAAGGCCACACCATTTTTGTATACATGGTAGAGAGAAATGGCGGTTCCTTTTACCGTTTGCCCTCCCATGTTAAGCCAGATAACAAAATGTTAATTTAAAATCTCATTGCAAGTGCTTTTTATATTTACTTTTCGGATTTGGCTTTGAGCAATGGTGACACATGTACCATGTTTACAGAAAAAAATAAAATTCTATTCCAGACACCGTCAAAATGTCAAACTTTGCATTTTTTGTATTATATTAAAGTAATTAACTGCAGTTTCTTTATTCAACATCATAAAAGGTTCATACTTGACAAATCTATGATGAATGAAAAGGCTTTCATTAAATATTGAAAAAACTCAAATTACTCATGCCTAATTTACATAATAATATCATGAATACATAATTAGCTTTAATGAGCTAATTTGCATAATTAATTAATTACTTTTTGTGTATTTTTTGTTATCAATTGAAAGAACTTTGTATACATATGTGTGCAAAAAAACCCGCACCCTGCTACCATTTACGGTTTTCTATTGGCATCAATTTTGCATATTAATTAGCTGAACTTAGTCATTTTTCAGCTTTAATTTGTCTGCAGATTGGCCAAAATTGCTAAAATAGTATATTTGGTTAATTTATTATGATTATTTAATGATAGATTTTTAACTTTTGTTTTCTTTGACGAAGTCAGAAAAGATAGGCATTTATCCTGCGGTACTTAAATTAACGCTGCTTTTTCAAGCAAGCGTCCAAATAAACCTTCAAAATCTCAAATGTGCCAATTTTGGGATTATAGCCATTTGTGGCAGATTTCCATTCCATTTATGAGCATCCTAAAATTGACACTTCATCACAATGCATTGACCGATTTCAATTCTGTGTTTTGATTTTTGATGCTTTAATGAAGCTTATTAATGTAGAAACACTAAATAACGTGTTTTTGCTGCGCTTAATTTTGAGGTGATATGCCTAGTAAATAGTAACGATCAAATACGGAAACGGTGTTTTTGCCACTTTAGGAGGTTTGACTCCTACCAGAAAATTACTAAAGTGCAAGCCATTCAGATGTCAGTCGGCCAAGTAGAGCCCTAGCCCTTTTCAGCATTACAAATATGATTCGAAGTGAAAACAAAAAACAGTTACCGACCGACCGACTAATACTCGTACACACTTGTTGGTATTATTGTAAAACATTAATACGTGCATTATGTGGTACTTATTCTAATTTATTTTGTCCATGTTTTTCAGGTATGTATACTGTATCTGATAGAGATATAAGGGATGTGGCAATGGAGTCTAACCTTCGACACGCTGAGCTAAAAAAGCTCTTTCATGAACTTGGTATTCAGGAATCTGATATTGAGAATGCTGAATTAGGGGCAGGTGTAGCAGACTTCAAACTCCAGGCTGTTCGTGTGTTACAATTCTGGCGAAGATCTAATGGAAAGAAGGCTACAAGGGCGTCACTCCTGGATGCTATTTCTAAACTGGGTTTTGTTGAAGTAAAGGAGATGTTGGCGAAGGAATGGGGCATTGCTTCCCAAGGTAAGGTCGCAATAAAATCATGCAATTATGCACTCACTGTGGTGTTACGGGCAACATGATATTGGCATTTCAAATTCGTTCCTGGTCCGCTCCCAAGAATGCCTATATTTATACCCGGGTATTTATAATATTGGTCTGAAACAGGTCTAGAGAAGCATGCATGCACAGGTAAATCTTGTCCCGGTATTTTGTCGTGAAAACGGCTTTGGAGTTTTTGCGAAATGTATATTGTTTCTCTACTCTAAAATAAACCATTCCAGTCTTAACTTTTATTTCAGAAGTTAAGATTACGCTGTTTAAGAAAAATAGTATAAATGTACACATTTCTCTTTTAAACAATTTGGTTTTTACAGGTATAAGCAGAGAACTATAAGATCCGTTAACTTTTCACAGGTTAAAGCCTTTAAGCAAGTGGGTTAGTTACAGAAAATCCTGGTTGTTTAAAGGGGCATTTACAGAATTTATGGGCATGGTCAACAGAAATGTTTGGAATATTAATATTTTAATCTCATGATGTAATGCTATCAACTTAAAATAAAACACGAAAGTTGCAACAAAGTTTATTTTTACAAAACAGCATGATTTGGCCGACAGGATCTGATATTTGTTCATCACTAGGCCCTACTCTGTTAAAGGTTTGGGTTATTTGTATATGACAACCGTTTTGTTGTAAGCTCATTCTGATACTAGATAGAGCAACAGTCTAAATTACATAGCTGCAAAAGCATGCAATGTAAAGGAATAGCAATTTAGTCTGGTAGCCCCATCAAGATGTATATTAACAAGAATCAGGTCACGAGCAACAATACCAGGCCAATAGACCTTAATAACATTTTTCTCCGGATATTGATGATTGGTCAGCGGCGAGAGGTGGAGCTCTGTTTGCCTATGAACTGTGTGCAGTGCTTTCATCGCTCATTGATCAGTATGGTTGTTTAATTCTGCAAATAAAACAAATCGGATCTTGTCAAACACCTTTGTATGCGCGAGACCTTGTCATGCACCAGCTGCTAACATTGTCATCGTGGAGGTTTCACAGATATTTTACCATATTGTGCGTCCACATAGTCAGATCTGATTACGTCCATCCAGTGACGTTAAAGTCGCTATCCAGATGGTACCGAAAAAGTACCAAGATGTCTCTACCAAGGATCATACATGTAAGAGAACAAGACGAGCTGGTGAAATTATTATTATAAACTCTGATCTCTCTATCTAAAGAGATGCAATAATGACGAGCAAGATTAACACACGGTTGCTGGTCAACGTGTTGTGCACATTCAATCTAGGGGAGAATGCGATAATGGAGGCTCAGGACAATGGTGTGTTTGGTCATGATGAGGTGGAAGTCACCATTATCTCCTATGATCTACATCAGGATTCCAGCTGTGGCCAGAGAATAATCCGTGTCCTTAGTGACACAAGGACGTGTTGGTCCTACTGGTTTTTTGGGTGTACCTAGTCCGACGAATAGGGCCTGTTTTTTCTCAGTTACCAACTATAGTGCTGATTACTCAAGAAACATTGACCGCGAAAGCCTGACATGCACACCATCAGCGGGTGCGACACAACATAATATCCATATGCCAAAGGCAAGACCAGTGCACGTAAACCCTTGCTCACTGGGGACTTCACAAGATTAACTGTTGTGCTGAGTGAAGTGGGCGTTACACATACAGATCTGATGGTGGCATATAAACCCTTCTTCATTGCTCGGTATTGTCAGCCGCCGGGGGCATCCACGTAGTCTGTCCTCTTCACACTCTTCACTAAGAAGAAGAAAAGTCTGAAAGTCATTGCCCTGCAGGCTGCAACCAACGTCTGCTAATTACTGCAGGCGTATCTGCAGGCAAGGTTGTGGAAACTTCACATTGGTTGGGAGGTACGGGATGACACCCCACTCCTGTCATTGCTCTCAGTGACACAACTGTACAAGAGTTACTCGACGTAATTCGGGGTCAGTTTTGGGCACATGGAAAGAGGCATGTGACTGTCACAAATGGCAAAGATCATTTTTTCGTGCACATCATACTGTAACTGGTCTGGCGAAGTGGGATGCTACAATCCATACACTATGCTCAAACTGGAGATAGAGAGGGTTCTGAGATAGAGGATGTTGAGGGAGAAGGTTTTGAGGAAGGTGTGGATCAAGAGGTGAAGACAATGATGATGTTGACGGTGATTCTGTTGATTCTGATTAGAGCTCAGACTATGAACACTATCTCATATGGCGCAAGAAAGGCGAATCGCGAAAGTCCAGTGGCCGCGCCGCCCGCAAAAAAAGTGGTGATCGCCTCCTTAATCCATCTCTTATTTTCTCTGCCTGAGATTTGCAACTGAGGGAGTCTCAGAGTTGTTTTTTTAATCTTATAACATCTCTACCGCCATGAAGCCGAATTGTACGTTGCGCAATCTCCTTGCACATCATTCTACGGACATCATCTATTCAATACCATGTAAAAACTGTGATTTGGCATACATCGGGGAGACAGGAAGGAAGTTCGGCAATCGTTTGGAGGAGCACAAAACTGAGGCAGAGAAAATTGGGGATAATATAAAAACCAGAGCCACCAGAAAGGCATCCCAACCGGTTGTTTACAAATTGGCCATTACTGACCATGTAGTAGAAAACAACCATGTCATCGATTGGGAGGAGGGTAGGATCGTTGGCAAAGAGAGTAATAGATATAAGAGATGGATTAAGGGTACAAGATGTATTGTTGGTCGAAGCAGCAAAAATTGATTTTCATTATCTTACTCAATATATTATTGAAAAATAAAACGATTTTTTTGCAATAGTTCATTCTACAAATCATATACTTCAAAAACTTCCTTGATTTATTGTAATGAGTTATGTACGTTTTCAAAAAATGTTGTTGTTTCAGCCCTCTCTACAACTCAAGAACCACAGGATCTACACAACTATATGTGTGATATTTAAATTTGGTCAAGAACACAAGAACACAAGAACATCTTAAACACGGAATTGAAAAATAATCGACACGTGTCAACTTGACCGTTATCGTTTCATCATCAGATAGTATTTGACTGTAACAAAACACGTTGATGTGCAAATAGAATACAAGTGTCATTACAAGTATACAATGCAATTCTCAGGTGATGCTCTCTCATCATATTAAGGCAAATAGCAATGCAATGCCACACGCAATTATTCCATTAGAAAGCAGGCAAAATCATAATCAGAGACGAAGGGCAATACAACTTGAGTCACGACTTGACGATCTGATAAGTGCAAAATCAATCAGCTGTATACAGATCATCATTGCAACAATAGCATTGATAAAGAAAACTGCCAGTTTTCGAAACGTCTGCAAGTATTATATAAGTGGATATCTTTGGACAAGTTGTAAGAAATGACAAATAGCAGTTTATCATGAACATTCCTTATTAATATCTTCAAGAAGCAAATGTTATTAAACGTTTTATATCCTTTTTCGGTATTGTAAAACATTTTGTGTTTGCTGCGTACACAACGCGCGCATACTAAGTGCATTATTTTATTAATAAGTCTTTGGTCACTTGTGTTGGTGCTCGGGAGGGGAGACAATGCATAAGTGGGACTTCGTGAGACGATTAAAGGTTTGACAGTCTGCAAAAAATCAAGCGTTCATTCAAAATGGTAGTTTTCTTTTATTTCGCAGGTGTGCGCTACCACCAACGGAAGAACGGACTTTGCATTTTCGATACCAGTAAGCAAGGTGAGTGTTCAGGTCAGATGGAGGTGGTGGTGAAGGTCAGATAATATATTTCCGGGGGGGGGGATCTGATATATTGAAAGAGAGATTTCCAATAGGTCTGGATTATTAGAGTCAACTCCACCATGTCCAAGTCTGGGACAAGACCAGTCCAGTAGAATCCACCAATGCATACCGTCTAACATTTAGTTGGGTAACCTTTGTCCAACATTGGGTAAATATCCTCAGTTTGGGTAAAAGTGACGTTACCTAGTGGTTGGGTAAACAGTTTATCTCTATCTTTACCTGTGATATTACCCAATAAATGGACAAAATTTACCCGATAATGTCGAAAAATAATTGCACAACAGTACCCAAGGTTGGGTAACCCGTATTCCCAGAAAAAGAGTTGTTCATATAGCACCCAGCGGTTGGATAAAATTTAACCCAACCGTTCTAACAGTGTGGACCCAGCCGTTAAAGCTGGTCCACTTGCTACCTTTTTGACCCTTTTGCTTTGCCAAAAACCTCTTTCCACCCCTTCGATCTGCCTAAAACTACTTGCCCCTCCTCTTTTGCCCGGCCAAAAATTGCTTGCCCCTCCCTTATTTGCCCGGAGAAGGACAGAAAATCAGTGCACATACCCTTACCCACAGTTGCATTTCGACTTTTTCAGGCCGGATATCAGAGGAGGAAATTTCGCCAGATCATGTGCTACATGCTGTGGGGAATATCCCATATAACATGATGATAAATAAGATTGTGCGTGAACTTTCGAGAGATAATTTAAATGACGCAAAGGGCATTCTCCGAGCAGGTAATAACATTATGCTGTATTAGCTTTTGAACTGAATGTATGTGAGTACGAGTAGCCGTCTTTAAGAAATGGTATCTCTGCTACGTTGTTAGCTAAGATTCATAATCCCTGGTCTTTCTGAATATGTTTTTACACAGTATTTAATCGCCGAATTTTTAAAATCAAAATACGTACTGTTTAAGCTATTAATCATTAAAATATAAAAAAAACTTTGGTGATGGTCGGAGAATCTGGCACAAGCCCGTGACGAAAATTATTGACCCGCTCTTACGGAAGATTGAACACAAACCAAACCCCTCCCTAAGGAGAAGAATTTAATATAAATGTAAATTAGTTTAACAAAAGTAGCGTATCAGGAGTCAGTTATCAGGGGTATAGATGAAAAATGTCCCGGTGGGCATAATTTTGGTCCGGTTTTAAGCGCGCAGAAGTTTTCAATTAACACTATTTTTGCCCAAAGTCACGGTGAAAGTAGGTGTTAACCGACCTATTTGCACTTTTACAATAATATATATTTTGGTGTTTATACCAGACCACATACTAAAAAAAGTTCACAGGGCCATGGTTGATTTCTGTTCTCCCCTGTATATTGTAGATGGAGAACGATATTTTACCCCCCATATAATTCCCCCAGGGGTAGGCCTATTATAATTACTGCTCCTCCCCTCTTACAATGTTTTATGTAAATATATCGCAACGTTTCATTTCCAGATCCTGACATGCAAACCGGGATTAATGATAACATAATTGAAGCGATTAAGACAACGAAAGAGTTAATTCAAAAGCTGGAAGATGTTCGTCTGTTAAGCTCCATGAATCTCGTATATCTTCCACTATTGCTTGTTTGCATCGAGCGTAATGACCTCAAAAAATATGTTGATGCTTATGCGGAAAAGGTACGAGAGCTTGGTTTTGAACCTCTACACCTGTACAAAGTCAAACTAGACGGTAAGTTGTCTGAATACGAAAACAAATGCATTTTGAATGATATAGCGAACCACATTGACCCTTAACCCTACATGTACAGCCTGTCTCAAAAATAATTGTGCAAGTGGAACGCACCATCTTTGGCAATTAGAAAATACTGTTGTGACATGAAGCCTTTAAAATACCGTTTGTTTCATTCATTTTGGTTTCGGCAATCCACTAAACACAAATGTATGGAAACACTTTTGTGCCACATTTTAGAAAATTGAATGAAATGTAATATATCCAAATACCAGTACAGTAGAGTTAATAAAAGAACATTCATTTGTGGGAGCAGAACTGATTATGTAACAATAATATTGCTCAGTATAATTGTATTGAAGACGAGAGCAGCAAGATACATTCATACAAGTGATGGTCACGTAAAAGGAAGGGGCGCTAAGTGATCTATGTACACGAACAATAATGTTAAAGACCAAAATGTTTATTGACTCTTGTAATAACCCATGTGTGTAAACCTGTATAATATTGACAAAGACAGATATCACTGACCCTGACAAAAGCTAGCAATAGTTAATAAAATTCCTTTAAAAAAGGAATGGGGCGCCCAATGTGAGCTTGGTCGTGGTGTGGTGAATTTCATAGTGTTTAGATTTGGTATTATTATCTCTTGCAAACCCGGTGACACCTCATTATAGATTTTAGACCTGTCGATATGTTGTAAGAGGGGATAGCCTTTTCCAGGCACGAATTGGGCCATATATAAAGAAACCTTTGCTAATTTGCAACGCAATAAAAACCTAAATACAAAATGAGATCCTGTTGGTGGCTCCCAAGGTGGCTTAAAAAACGAAATGCAGAATGAGGTTTTTAAAAAATATTGTTTTCCAGAGTCAAGACGCAGGTATCATTATTAGGCCTCATATCACTTATTTATTGTCAAATAAGTGCAGAGTAGGTTAGATATGAATATTACATGTTAGATCAAAGTAACTCAAAGTAAATGTACTATACACCTGATCCGTGAACTTGTCTTTTTTAAAGACAAATTCTTGTTTGAGACATGCTGTAGAACTACGAAGGGGGTGTACCAACCCCCTAAGATTTTGCATCCGTCATAAAAAAATATTAATCGTGGATGCATCCTTTGCGCTCATTTTAGTGATAACATTTTTACCCTAGCACCTTACCGGGCGGGCAATCACAAGTGACAATAGAGGGGGTGTGGTGTATGTGGGGTTAGTGGGTTGGGGAGGGGTAGTGAGGTCCACCATTGTTTTCTACAGTAAAATCCATGATTTTCATTTCGTCTTGTAAAATTATTCCAAGAGCTGCTGACTTTTTACTTGTTAGATAGGTTGATAAACAATTTTAACCCGCCACCAAATGACAAAGCCAGTCTATTCGAATACGGGAGCTTCATGAATTCGAACCCATGATCACTTAAACATATCGGCGAACCTGGTGAAAAGGTAATGTTTATTTGATATATTTCCCGTCGATCATGCCACTTTTTTCCATGTCATATTTCCTCTAAAGGGAGGATGGCAATTTATTTCTAGCATTTACGGCCCTAGCTACTGTTGGCTATGGGGGGGTCAGTTTAAGTGACCGTTATGGGTTCGAATTCCAGCCAGCTTAATCATGAAGCTCCCGTGACCGAGTGGTTAAGGCAAGGGTCTTGTAAACCTGAGGTCATGGGTTCGATTCTCGGGCGGGATCACTTTTTCTACTTGTTTGAAGAATTGTGTCTGTTTCATGAATTGGTTATTCTCATAAAATGACAAGAAACTCATCAAATTGTATAAGATTGCCTTGTCATTTAAAGAAAATTAACAGATTTAAATTTAAATATTTTGTCTTCCCGAGGGGCATAACAGAATCTTCTCAAAATGAATTGGGTAATCTTGTCAATAATGAGTTTGAGATGTTGTCAATTTGAAAAGATATATTTTCAGTTCAAAGTATAATCAAAACGAATAGTTACGGGATCAAAAATAAATGAGTAGGGATTCTATTCAAAAAAAATAATAGTACGAAATTAGAGTGTGTTTGTTTGGAAATGCCCATGTACTAATGTCATTTTGAAAGGAAGATCGCACATTTTTTTTAATACATGTAATAAGCAAATTATGTGCCCTTCACCTTGCCAAACAACACAAAACAATTGAATTGATCTAAACTGCAAATTTGAACTAAATTGATCTAAATTGCAAATTTGAAAAAAAAAAATCAGAACTTAAAGCCTTGATCTTTTTTGGATACTGGTGGCCCAGTATCAACTGAAGAACATCAAAGCCACTTGGCCGGGAGGCCCGAGGCCGGATATAAGACTCCCATACGACAACTAAACACTCCAAGTGAGTTGCAAAATAAATGGCCCCGCAGGGCAAGAAAGCCCAGTGACCTTGACAGCATAGAAGTTTGAGGATATCAAAATTGTCCTCACATTTGTTACTGTCTTCACATTGTACATGTAGTATGGAATAATGTCCTCAGTATTGGTTTACAAATACATAACTCACTGCAAACATACACTATTATTGCTTAACTCAACACTTTTCAAGTGGGATGTTTTAAGAAATAATTTTCCATCTGCTTGTTTGAGGGGTTGTACCTTCTTCAACCGTAATGCTTATTTTTCTTTATTTGCTTACAGTGAATGGCTTTTTTCCAGTAGAGGTTAAGATTACCGGAGATATAAAGCATTCATATGCAGATAGATACTCAATCTACAATATCGAGGAATTTAGCAAACAACTTGCGTCAAAACTGAAGATACTTGAACACAACGTCCGGACGGCGGCTATCGCAGAGGGATGCTTAATTATTGTTTTCCTTTTACCAGAGCATGTGAGAGAAAGTTTACTAAAAGCTGCGATGTCTAAAGCTCATTGGCTCACTGATGGAAATATTTTGGGAATTCATATCAGGGGTGAAGAATACATTTCGTTAGTCGATGAAATAAACGGTAAGTGAATATAAATTGATGTGATGTTGTTGCAGGTCAATCTAAAACTATTATTTTTTTCCGAATGCCTGACATATAACGGGTGCAAAGTTATTGACCTAATTCATTACCGTCAGTGTTCAACTTTCTTTATAATGCTGATTGATATTAAGCAGGTAGTGCTAGTGATTTTGTCACTTCATGTACAAAGAAGATGGGACTGATGAAGAATGTACTATTGAAGGACTTAGTTCCATTGGTGATGAGATTCAAGAAATAGGGAATGAATGTGAATACATGTTTAATGACCTCTAGTATGCATTCCTTAATGTTTTCGCACTAACAATAAACCCCTGATTGCTACACTGAACCATTTTTTGGCAGAACCTTAACTGTTACTTCATTTTATATTGTCAGCTTTATTTTAGATCAACCAAAGGCAGATATCATAGATAGCACTCTTGGTAATTGATTGCTTTAAAGAATATTATTACACCATTATAACTTCAGTACAGTATACTACTTCATGAACTCAACTTGTTATAACCTTTTCTGCTTGATGAAACTTTTGAATTGAAATCATACCCATTTTTGGCCTGTCCTTTTTGCGTAATACGTGTCATGCTCAAAGTAAAAAACATTCAGTTCTTTCACTACCATTAGCTCAAACCCTTGAATGTTGTGTTTGTTACCACAAAAAATGAAACAGCAAGGCTAACTAATAAAAAAAACCACAGTAGGCCCTACTCCAATTATCAGAGGCCGCGAAAAAATGAATGCGTGTAACAGTGGAATTGCCCATAAGACAAGACATTACAGCTGTGTTTGAGTAAACACAAATAATTTTACTCGTGACCATTCCTATTCATGTCCCCAACTTCGAACTGAGCCCAATTGAAGCATTTAAAAATTTGATTCCTAGATGACATTTGACCTCGAATGACCTCCATTTGATTTTTAACATGTTCCCCTCCGCCTTCATCCGCCAACTTTAACGTATAAGTGACGTATATTTTATTGCTTAAGCAATGGAGAAATGGGTAGCCCTGAAAATAGGGTCACACTAGACACCATTGACCCACCATAATAACCATTGCCATACCATGACTCCATTTGAACAACCATAAATAGCCTTTGACCCACTATTACACCCCATGACCAACCATGACATCCCTTGACCAACCATGAAACCCCTCGACCCATCGTGACACCCCTTCACCCCTTAACTTAATCTGACACCCCTTGATGGACCATGGCACTCATATACCCAGCATGACACCCCATTCACCCACCTTGACATCCATTGACCCACTCTGACACACTTTGACCCACTCGTGATACTCCGTAACCCGCCATGACATTCGACACCCCTTGACCCACCTGACGTCCCATTCACCCACTCTGACATCCACTCTCACACCCCTTTACGCTCCTGACACACCGTTACCCACCCTGTCACCCCTTGACTCAACATGGCAGCCTTGACCCACCATGACACCCATTGACCTTCCTGAACTCCCTTATCGTGGCACTTGAGAACCAAAGGTTCAAAATCAAAATAACAGAATTTAAAGGGAATCTGATCAATAATTTACATTTTTCAAATTACGTATACGTGCCGTATATTTTATCGCTTAAGCATTAGAGAAATAGGTAGACAACTATATTAGCTTTTGACCCACCATGAATCCATGACCCCTTGACCAACCATAAAGTCACTATCCTCTTGACCTACTATGATACCCTATGACCCACCATGACACCCAATGCCTCTCCATGATATCGCTTGAGCCACCATGACACCCCTTAACCTACCATGACACCATATTACCCACCATGATACACTATCGACCCTGATATCCTGTGGCACCCCATTGACCCACTCTGACACCCATTGACCCATCATGACACCCCTTGACCCAGTATGACACCCCTTGACTCATCCTGTCACCCATTGACAACCATGGCACCCTTGACATCCCGTGTCCCTCCTGAATCTCCTTTGTGGTACAAAAATAATGTACTTGAGAACCAAGGGTGCAAGAGCAAATTCCATTAATATATTCACATTTCTTGGTTAGTGGTCCTTGTTTTAACAAGAGGCGGTTCTTGTTTTAACTTGTTTTAATTAGCTATTCCTTTATCTTCTTTCGCAGATTCAACCAACTTTGACGTGAATTATGTTCAAGGTCACCTCAAGCAAATGTACAAGAGTAAACTAAATAAAATTCCACACATTTGTCCGGGCTTACCAAAAGCATTGATTCCAATGAAAGACATATTTGTTGATCTAGAATTGGTTGAGGAGGAAAAGAGCACAGTAAGTGTTCATGAAACAAACCTCAAAGATTGCGCAGACCTTGTCACATTAACTGACCAGCAAAATAAAGCCGTCTTAAAACGCGTGCTTCTTCGCGGAAATCCTGGGATTGGAAAGACTACGGTTATACACAATCTAGCATATGACTGGGCGTTAAGTGATCATGGTGAAAGTACGTTTTACAAGAGGTTATGTTCTAAGATGGGCTTCTCTAATGACTCACAATCGTCCTTAGCGGAGTTCCAGCTTGTGTTGAAAATTGACATGAAAGACGTTTCTCCTGGCGATACTCTGGTAGACGTAATCGCAGACAAGCTTTTACCACCAGGTGTTTCAAAAAATGGTCTTCAAACATACCTCCAGCAAAATAGCCAACATGTGTTAATTCTTCTTGATGGATATGATGAAGCAAAATCAGATTTTCGTAATGGTGGTTGTGCTGAGTTTGAAGGTATCTTTGAAAGCAGGAACTATTCACAATGTTGTGTGATTGTTTCAACTCGAACGAACAAGGTCGAGGAATTTGTCTATAAATACCCTGAATTTTGCCATGTGAATTTAAAAGGATTTGAAGGTAAAAATGTTGTAAAGTATGTATTTAAATTTTTTGAAATTAAGTTACTTCCTGATTTGGTGCTCAAATTTATTTATTACATATTAACTATTGATTTCCTTTATAAAGTGATTGCTCCTTTGTTAACATTAAGACTCTTTAGGAACCTAAGTGTCGTTCTTCTCCTTTTACGAATGCTATTTAATTCCAGTCGCCTTTCCCATTTCTCATCTGTTCCCTTGTTCCTGTGTATGTTGAGTATTGTATGGAGAGACGAGAAGGACCTCCCTACAAGCATTTCGTTGCTATACAGAAAGCTGTTGATCAATCTAGAGACCCGCAAACGAGAGAAAGACAAGCCTGTCCGCCAAGATAAATATCAAAAAATAGACATAGAGAGATATGTGGAGGAAACGTTGCTTAATATAGGTAAAATAGCCCTTGATGGATTGTTTGAAGGAAAAGAAGAATTTATATATGACGTTGAACATAAAAAAATATTTGATGACGCACACCAAATGGGTATTATCATTGTACAAGAAAAAGAAGTCCCCTGGAGGAAACGCATTACTAAACGTGTTAAGTTTTCGCACAAAACCTTTCAAGAAATATGCGCAGCTGAGTATTGGGCAAATTTAGCAAACAGTTCCGACAAACCCACAAATGACAAATTTGAATCGTACCTTAGCAAAATAACTGAAACCAATGTTGATGAACATGAATACCTTTTACGGTTTTGCTGTGCTGCCAATTCGGAAGCAGCCGCCCGTTTAATACCGTTAGTAATCCATTACAAGCAAAGACAAATGTTTAAGGGTGAACACATTTGTTTGTACAGTATTGGCGATCCTGAGCATAGCAAAACACACGGTCCAGTGAAAAATACATGGCGGCTACCTATTTTGATGATCCTTGAAGCCGATGAATCGGTGGATGCTTCAAGTAACACCCAAGTACTGTATTTTTTGAAAAGCCACTTGTTTAAATATGTACAAATGTACTGTAGGGAAATCACAACAGATTCTGAGTTGTCAAAGGTACTCATGCATTATTAGTCCAGTATATACCAGGGTTTAATGTGCACCCCGGACTCTACCAAACCAACTTTTATAGCTTCCTTTTATGGTCATTTAAATACAGCACTCCGGCTATATTCAAGGTCAAAGGTCAACATACTAGCCTAAGAGAAAAGTCGCTAAGTCTGATTGGAATTGAAGAAACTCAAGTTTGGTTGGACTGGATTACTTCATGTGTCTCTTTCCCCAATGTTACCAATGTCAGTTTAGCTGAATTGTCTGTCAGTATCGGTAGTTTACAGCATATTCTCTCAATGCTTAAGTTAGTTACACGCATATCCTTGTCAAATTTGACGGTTACGGGTACCTTTCAAATACTTCTGTATTCTTGAAAGTGTTTGTATGTACTGATTGCAAGGATTGCACGAGCTAAAACAATTAAATGTTTCGACAGATTTTCCGGACCCTTTAAGCCTGCAAAACCCAAATTTAAGGGGTCCAATGAGAATTTAAGGGGTCCGAATTCTGAACTTTGAAAGAGGTCAACAAACCGATTTTGACCAGTTTTTACATCATATGAAAATGACTCAACTGACATAATCAATGCTTTTGCTCGCATCCCTTCTTTTGTCAAATCATTTAACAAATTTTTCAGATTTCAGATTCATGGCGATGAATCTTAGCAGGTGTTCAGGTGTTGGCTGACTGTATACAATACACCGAGTTGGAGCAGCGGTTGTTCCCTCGCCTTGTCCCACTGAGGTCTCGGGTTCAAGCCCCGGCGCGGCCCAAGGGCTCATGTGCACTTGGTTTGACCCGATTCCATGCTCGCTCTTGCACATTTTCTCCGGGATCTCCTGTTTCCTCCTGTATCTCAAAAAACTTCCTTCACCCAATGGAATTTGTGGAGCTGCACAGATAATTGGTGGATGTTACAATCTCAGTGCGGATAGGTATGCGCCAGGTTCGGCAGCAACCAGCCTTGTTGATGCAATCTGATTGTGATGATTCACTATGGAGGATAAAGGAATCAGTCTCTAGGGGCAAGAATATGAGCAAAGACGTTAATACATAACTCTTTGTATACATGCATCGATGTTATGATATTAATTCTTTTGCATTTTCATATTAGATCTTATGGACGTATCCTCAAATAACGGGATATGAAGAACCATTGAATCAGTACTAGGCATATCTGTGCTAATTTGGATGCATTCTGGTAGATTTTACCAGTTATCGTAATTATTGTAAATTGCGATTCTTGTCTTTAGGCACATTCTGAAGGGAAAAAACCCGGAAAAAGTCGTACCTGTGATCGGATGGTACGCAATTTCCACTTTCAAGTTCACGATAACCGTGTTACTGCGACCAAGAAAATAAATCTCACGACACACTAAATTAATGTTGACCAGATCGAATGATTTGCCACACGGCCAACTGAAAACGCAATTTCCTACTTCCATGGCACATTTCTCACATGTACTAATTGATTTTCAGGAAAATCCTTCAATTAATTATCAAATTCTTAAAAGCTTAAAAAAAAATCGGTGCCTCCATAAAGTGTTACATCGCTTGTAATGTATTATGTGCCTTCTATGAATGGACAATTTATGTGTACACCCTGAGGTCTCTCATCGTGACTGAGGGGAAAAACAGTTTGCCTTGAAACCCCTAAAAACGTCTTTTTGTCGTGATGGAATCGTTTCATTGTTATGTGTTCGTTGCGAGTTACCTGAAGATACCTCACATTAGCAATGAAGAACCTAATTCTTTTCCAAAATGCGTTTATTTTAGCGTTTAATAATTTATTTTGCGTCTTTGCTAACAAGCACAACATGATTTCTTTCTCAAATAACTATATATGAAAAATACAATTGCGCTTAAATAAAATTGCTTCAAGTATCTTAATCTTGTGAAGTTTCATTCTTTTGTTAGTTCCTGTTTAACATGTATAATTTAGTTACTTCTATTATACCATTGTCATGTTTCCTTCTCGAAGCACCTGCTGCAAAACAAACAGAGGTGTTTTATTACAATGAATGAGTTGTGTCAGTTTAGGATATTTTGCATATTCACAATATAGCGCGTGGATTACGGTATTTATCATCTACGGATTCATTTAGGGATTCAATCATGTTTCACCGTTGTTCATCACCGATTAACAACGATGCGTCCGCGTCGTCTGCGTGGTTTACTTCGCGAGGGCAGCTTTTGCTGCGTCCGAGCGAAGTAAACCACGCAGATGCGCCGGAAAAGTGTGTGTTCATCACGGATTAACAACGGTTGGCTTCTTTACAAAAGTATAGGAAGAGTTGTTGAATATTGTATCCCAAGTACACAAGGTCTTGTTTTTGTGGTTCTTGAGAATTACGGCATGTGTATCAAAATGAAGAGTCTAGTAGGAAAACAATATGTTCACAAACATAAAGAAGGCGTACCATAATACTAGGTATTGCTGTAAGTGTGTGCAAATAATGTGCAGCAATTATGTAATTCATATTCAGTGTGCGTAGTCTAGTTTGTGAACGCAAAATGTGATTGGACAATCGTATGAAATGTCGTAATTATAAAGATAATATATCTACCACCTTCCATTAATTAGGGGCCTGCAACAAATCATATATCATTTTAATTGATATATGAACAGTTTAAGCATGCTATGATTGAATAAAATAAATGCATATCAGGCAGAAACAAACGAAAACAAATGTGACATCAACAAATACTCAAGAATCGAAACAAATAAAAAACTAACAGTGAACACGTTAATGTCTAAGTATGTTTTCATATTCATTATTTGATCCATTTCATTTTTCACAGTGCTTTGTACTAGTAATCTCACGCATTCAATACAGAGTACAGACTAATTTTAAACATTGTTATAACATAGCTTAAATTCTCTATTTACTTGGCCTCTTTAAAGACAATAGAATATCATCAAGTTGACAAAATATATAATTAGAATTGACAACAGTCGCATTGTACCAGAGACATTGTTTTTCTTTAATATGATTTCTTCGTCTATATGGAGCTTTACTGTAAATATCACAGTTTATAATAATATCATGTTAACATTATTTGTGAAGAAAACATAATTAGAACAATTTGCCTCAGAACACAACACACCAAACACGGTGAATGGTTTAAGGCGACGGTTAACCTTTATGGACTTTTTTACAATTTCCCAACATTCTAATAAAAGTAATTTATTTTTAAAGTGGTTATGTACAGAGAAGATATATTACACTCCCAACAATGCATTGTGTCAGTATCAGTTTTCTGGGCTTGTAGGCTATGAAGTTCGAGCAGATCCTAATGTAATTTGAATATTACGGTACTTAAATGACTACAAACCCCTGTTTAGCCAGTCTATTCTCAACATAAAAACGGTATGTTTTACAAGAGGTGGGTTAACATGTTGCAAGGGATTCTAGGAAGGGTATGATAATTATCTTCTTTGGGTTATACTTGAAGGTAATCTGTGAAGAAATAAAAATTCGGTATTGAAGTTGCAGTTTTGTGGTTCCCTACGTACACTTATTTTGACACATAAACATCTTTTGAGCTGAAAGTACACTGTATTTGAATATTTTGTTAAAGCCCCTATAATAATTACTGATAATAAGGACAATGTTTTATTCGTCAAAAGATCCCAAAACTTCCATACCTGGGATTTCAGTTAGCGTTACCTTACGAGCTAACTCAAGATACAAAATTTATACAAAATGGTGACATGGAAATGGTTCACATGGTTTGACATATTACTCGATTCTCCAAAGTTCTCAAAAAATAACGTCATTATTGTGAAAAGAAACATACTTTATCTTCAAGTCATAGAAGATGTTTCACGTAATCAAAATATTTAATTCACAAACAAACAAATCTAAACTGTATTTACACTTCGTCGCTGATACACGAACGACTGCCTTTTGACTATTGTCAGTTTCTATATGAAACAGCATAAAGCGTCACAATTTAGTCGATCAGCGACTGAGTGTAAACTGAATAGCTCTCAAGATATAGGTCAACATAAACTTGACTGATATCACGTGATCTACAAATAACACAATTTTCAGAATCTCGATGCATTTCATACCCAAATTTATATATGCACATAATAGTTTTCTTTGTAAACATACTTTCTGAAAGAAAAATAATGCGAACTACTTTAAGACAGGTTCAAATTAATAGAGCGTTAAAAGTAATTAAAGTAAGATTATGTAAAATTTAAAACATTGGATCGACGTATTTAGGTACTATTATCTACATTATAATCACAGTAATCATGGTTTCCTCTTTGGATTACATGCACGCGATGCTTATAAATTATACAGATAAAAACAAACGATTTCCAAATCAAGTATAGGCAGTATAACGTGGGACCTATAAAACCAGGACAACAGCTCTTACCAACTCAGGCATCAATATGATTGTGTATAGTGTATGCACTATATTGAATAACGTGCAGAAAACGCTTAATCTTTGCTTCAATAATACCACTTAGGTCATACGTAAGTATTCTAATTGAATATTTTTTCACATTTCTGTCGTCGTCGATAAACATTTTATTTTGAAAAATTAGTTCCTCGATTTTTTGGAATCGGCAATACTCACGACGTGATAGAATGTTTCTGTCTTAGTCGTCACACTTAATTACAGATTGTAGCAAACAAGCCAATTCTAGAATCGCAATATGTCATGATTTCAATATGCTTCAGGCCTTAGTCTTATGGAATATATGATGAAATGAAACAAGAATGAGTCGAAAGTGGGCAAGATTGAGCTTGCGCTATGAACAAAACAATTGAATTTCTTTCACTGCTTATTGTGTCAGTGTCATAAAGGTGGTTATATATAAACGAAATCACAAGTCCAATATTGATAGAATTTTAGCATGTTGTAAAGTGTAAATTGAACAGAAATATCAATCACAAATCTCCACATTAATTTTGAACCGACAAGTGTCTTATTTTTTATTATCTCATTATGTCTGTGTCTAATGGATATTCTCCTAATGATACAAAATTTTAACACAAATCTGTCCAGTTCAATATCGAAATTAAGGTCAAGTCAAATGCATTATTGCAATCATTACTGCATAAAGTTGTCGATGTCATTAACCTGAGAATTTTTATGCAAATTAGTTTGCATACTGATGATGAATAACTAGTTGAATTAGCCTGACGTATAATATGCTGGTACTATAAGTACGAACACACGGGTTAAACACTATGGATGCGTAATAATTTGAAAAAAAAAAACCCAGATGTATCCTCGTTGGCATTGATAAAAAATGAAGTAATTGAAACATATTTTCCAAACCCGGTACCCCAGCCTCAAAACAATTCTTATGCACTACACAATGTTGTTATTTGCTACACGTGTGCTTTCTACTGAAGATAGTACTTATGTTTTTAATTGTTATAGGTATGCTTTCTACTGAAGCTAGTACTTATGTTTTTAATGGATATACGTATGCCTTCTACTGAAGATAGTATTAATGTTATTAATTGCTACACGATTGCTTTTGACTGAACATAGTACATATGTCATTAATATATAGCTCTACTCAAAGAAGTACTTATGTTATTAATTCCTACGCGTATGCTTTCTACTGAAGATAGTACTTTTATTTGTAATAATTTGCTATACGTATGCTTTCTACTGAAGATAGTACTGATGTTATTAATTGCTACCGGAATGATTTCTACTGGAAATAGTACTTATAACAACATTTATTTTCATTATAGACTTTTTTATAGTCTAAATTTTTTTCATTTCAGCTTAATTTAGCAGTTGTCATGGTTGTGTGTAAATTACTATTACTATTAGATACGTTGTAATAAAACATGATTTTAAATATTTGTATATTAATTTTCTTGCAGCAAAATTGATATTTTATTTTCCTTGGTATGGGTTTGTGGCTAGTAGTCAGGTAATGATGAAGGCGATGATGATGATGATGATGATATGATATGATGATGATGATGATGACGACGACGACGACGACGACGACGATGATGATGATAATGATGACGACGACGATGATGATGATGATGATGATGATGATGATGATGATGATGATGATGATGATGATGATGATGATAATTAATACACAAACGACAAAGAGGAACAAACATGGCTAGCATGTAATTCTATTTTTAACATGGAAAAATTTGACCTCTTATCTTCTCGCAAACTAAGATTATGCATATTTTATCTCTTCAATAAACATTGTAAAAGTCGATTTGGCCTTGGCACGTGGGCCTCATCCTCTATAACAGCAGGTTTACTTTCTTGTTGAATGGAGGCCTCGAGGTCACTGAACTGTGTATTTGGAGATGATGGCTCATAGCACACGTGTTAAGCAAAAACATACATGAGAAGTAAACATTACAAGTAACATGAGTGGCAAACATTAATGTTTCATATTGCTAGCAATCCTCCCCCCTCCCCAAAGCAATGTTGGAGCCAATACTAGACCAATTGTCCGTTCCTGTCTCAGTATCAAAACAACATTGACTGGGTGGGTGCGGGAGGGGGGTTGAAAATTTATTACTAAATTAAATCCTTCATCACTGCCATCATCGTCACCATCACGACTCATCATCATCATCATCAACAACAACAACAACAACAACAACAACAACAACAACAACAACAACAACAACAACATCACCATCACCATCATCATCATCATCATCATAATCATCATCATCATCATCAACATCAACAACAACAACAACATCACCACCATCATCATCATCATCATCAACAACAACAACAACAACAACACCATCATCATAATCATCATCATCATCTACACCATCATCATCATCACCATCATCATCATCATCATCATCATCGTCGTCGTCATCATCATCATTTACACTATAGCCACACAAATAGAAATCTTACATTAACTGCAAGTCATCAGAAAAACAAAATATTTAAAACAAATTATTGTTTTATTACTGCGCGCACAGTTTGCAACAACAACATCAACTGCCAGATTGTGCTCAATTGAAAAAAAAATAATTTTTTTTTGTTTTATGTTATTAATTGCTACACTTATGTTTCTACCCTAGAAAGTAATTGCTGCACGTATACTTTCAACTGGTAATAGTACTTGTGTTGTTTATTGCTTCAAGTGTGCTTTCTACTGAAGATGATACTTCTTTTTGCTACACATTATGCTGTCCACTGAAGATAGCACTTATATTGCTATTTGCTACAAGAATGGTTTCTATTGCAGAGAATGCTTATGTTGTTATTTGCTACAAGAACGCTTTCAATCATTATTCATTGCCCAAAACAACAACTAACTATAAACGGTTTTATATAACCACTGCCTATATCCTTGGGATTACAACGCAATGCAGTTAATATAATTTAATTCAATTTAAGAAAACTGCCCTAAGATGTATCCACGAGACTTGAGCAATGTTAAAAAGTCACCTCGCTTAATCGTATCCCTTGAAAGAGACATGTATCAAATACTGTCAAACAGGTGCCTTCCATAGTCACATTGCAGTATCTGTAAATACATCATATATCAGATACTGCCTTTTTACTTAGTAGGCAGGTGCTTTTGTATCAGTCTGATTCGATAGTAAAGAAATGAAGTATATGAGTAACTAGCATTGAAGATTGAAAGTTTATAACAATAACACAGACACGTGTCAATGGCACACATTCAGGTCCGCCTCCAAGGGACACAATGTATTAACGATTTATAGTTTCAACTAAAGTAGGTCTTGCAGCATCTAATATTCTTTAAAAATTAAACGGATGACACATTTACTCGGCACAGCGCTTTAACAACATCATTCTAAATTGTTCTACAAAATGTGGAGCACGGTGGCCTAGCGGAACGGGCACTGACTCATAATGGGAAGGTTGCGGGTTCGACCCCCGGCGACGCCATCGTGTTGTGCCCTTTAGTAAGGCACTTTATCTCGATTACTCCTCTCCACTCAGGTGTTTAAATGGGTACCGGCATTCTTAATTGCTGGCAAGGTAACAGACTCGCTGTAGAGGAGGTGTCACCATCTGATGCAATATGTACATATTTATCTTTTTAAAAAAAGTTAAAATGCTTCAGTGCAATAATTTACCCGAGGGCTACCGTTAACAAAGCTCATATATCAAATTTAACGTTCTTATTTTAAGAATTTCTTTCTCCTTTTCACCCTTCACAATTTGTTTATTTTGTTTAGTTGTATCACATACACTTGATATGTTTTAGACCAGACAGATAAAGTCAATAGTTCATAATGAAGAAGCTCCCTAACAAATAGAGGTAAGTTATCTATTTTCCCGTCGGTGACGAATTTGATTGCAGCCAGTCGGACGGCTCAATAATAATGAACAACCGATGATCTAACTTGGGGCACTGACGCCAACAAACATAGAAAACACACCAGACATTTGAATATATTATTTAATGTTTAACACTCCTAGCATTAGTAGACTCCCCAGTTCAAAGTCAACATTTTATTGTTTCCAAATCATCTGAGTCGAAGTTCAGGACCGCTGTCGCCAAATGGAAAATAAGAACTATTGAATGTCTTATCAATTAAATGTTAAATTACATTGAGCTACTCGTGTTAATAATTTACTGCGCCAATAAAGTATCCTTACAGTTGGAAAAATAATCACACTTTCAAAACTGAACAATATTTGGGTAAATTTGTTTTTTTAATAGATGCACTATGTAATCCTGCACATTATGACACCACATTGAATCCAATGTGACTTCGAGCAGCAAAGTTACAAGCATTTGATTAGACGAAGGTCCAGTTTTAAAAGTGACCAACTGGCCTATTCAAAACTCCACAGAGTAGACATCTGGTTTGAGAGTGGTGAATGGCTAATTTATGCGTTTGGCTTTAATTTAAAAACAAATGGAATAAAAGAAAACTGAAACAAAAGAACTGACAAATAAAATGAAAGTTATGAAAAATATAGAGAAGTAAACACTGAAATAAAACTGTTTTAAATAACGCTTCATTGAAGAAACTGTGTTGTCTCTTTGTTTCGCTTGTTGGAATCTTTTTACGCCTTGTATAGGCCAGTTTGTCACTTTTTAAAATTGGACCCTCGTCTATTCAATTGCTTGTAACTTTACTTCTAGAGGTCACATTGGATTCAATGTGGTGTCATAATGTGCAAGATTAGATAGTGCATCTATTAAAAAAAACAAATTTACCCAAATATTGTTCAGTTTTGAAATTGTGATTTCCCAAAACAAAAATAGGTCTTTTGGGGAAAAAAATCCATATTTTCAATATGAAAGGTCAAAATTTTCAATTGACCGTCGGCTTTTCCTCCCACCTACATACACTTTAAGTATAAATCATCAGATTTGTAAAGTTTACTTCGAGTACTGTTAAATATCAAAAATATCAATTTTTAATGATTTGCCATAAAATGTGTATTAAATTGGGAATTTCAAAAATCAAAATTATTTGATATCAGAAGGACATTCTTCGTATTCAGAATGCAATTCGATATGTCTGATGTGCTCTAATGTCCCAAAATAAATACTGTCCAAACGTTCATACCCCAGCCCTTAAAGTAGTTCGCATTATTTTTCTTTCAAAAAGTATGTTTACAAAGAAAACTATCATGTGCATAATTTAGGTATGAAATGCACTGAGAATCTGAAATTGTGTTATTTGTAGATCACGTGATTTCAGTCAAGTTTATGTTGACCTATATCTTGAGAGCTATCATTATGTTCAGTTTACACTCAGTCGCTGATCGACTAAATTGTGACGCTTTATGCCGTTTCATATAGAAACTTACAATAGTCAAAAGGCAGTCGTTCATGTATCAGCGACGAAGTATAAATACAGTTTTAGATTTGTTTGTTTGTGAATTAAATATTTTGATTACATGAAACTTCTTAAATGACTTGAAGATAAAGTATGTTTCTTTTCACAATAATGCCGTTATTTGTTAAGAACTTTGGAGATTCGAGTAACATGAGTAATAATTATGTCAAATCATGACTTGTGAACCACTTCCATGTCACCCTTTTGTATAGGGTTTGTATCTAAAGTTAGCTCGTAAGGTAACGCTAACTGGTAGACCAGGTTTGGAGAGTTTTGGGATCTTTTGACGAATAAAACATTGTCTTTTAATTATAGAGGCTTAAACAAAACACATAGTTTAAATATTTTTCCTGTTTTAGATGTTATGTCTTAAAATAAGTTTAATGTCGGTACGTAGGGAGGCACAAAACTGCAACTGCAATACCGTATTCATATTTCTCCACAAATTTCAAGGTGCATATTACATGTATAACCCAGAGAAGGTGTCTTACCCTTCCCAGAATCCTTTGCAACATGTAACACCACTGACCTCGTGTAATCACATGACCCTCCCAATTATTATAAAATAAGTCTGGCTAAACAAGGTTGGTAGTCATTTTAAATAAGTACCGTAATGTTCAACATTAGGATTTGCTCGAATTTCATAGCCTGCAAGGCCAGAAAACTGATGCTGACACAATGCATTGTTGGGAGTGTAATATAATCTTCTCTGTACATATCTACTTTAAAAATAAATTATTTTTATTAGAATGTTGGGGAATTGTTAAAAAATCCGTAAAGGTTAACCGTCGCCTTAAACCATTCATCATGTTTGCGTGTTGTGTTCTGAGGCAAATTGTTCTAATTATGTTTTCTTCACAAATAATGTTAACATGATATTATTATAAACTCTGATATTTACAGTAAAGCTACATTATAGACGAAGAAATCATATTAAAGCAAAACACTGCTCTGGTACAATGCGACTGTTGTCAATTCTAATTATATATTTTGTCAACTTGGTGATATTCTATTGTCTTTAAAGAGGCCATGTAAATAGAGAATTTAAGCTATGTTAGAGCAATGTTTACAATTAGTCTGTAATCTGTATTGAATACGTGAGATTGCCAGGATTATTCAAAACATGATGAAAAATAAAATGGATTAAATAATGAATATGAAAATATACGAAGTGTTCACTATTGATTTGTTTACATGTTTCGATTCTTGATTTTTGTTGATGTCACATTTGTTTTCATTTGTATCTGCATGTGAAGACATGAGCGCATTAAGAAGACCGTAAGTCCACTTGGCCCCTCAACATGTATACACTAAAGTTACGTATAGTTTCTTAGGGTTTTATAGTGTTTAATACATCTTCCAGGGTGAAAACATTATGAAAGGTTGTGAAAGATTTGTTTTGGCCTCTGAATATGTATAAAACATTACCAAACTCGACCCATGACACGTTCATCTTCTGATACTACTCTTCTCACTGCTCATGTCGGGAAAAATCGCATTGGTGATAAATCGTTTTATGTTTCGGCACCAACACTCTGGAACAGCCTCCCAAGAACCATCAGGGAGGCATGCACACTGCCTAGTTTCAAGAAAGTTTTGAAGTCTCATTTTTATCCATCGTATTGACTCTGTTTTTGTTATTGCTTTGTTGTTACGGCGCTTTGATCAAGTTGGAAAGGCGCCCTATTAAATGTTGTTTATGTATGTATGCATGTATGTATGAACAAAAAGAACCCACATAGCTCCCAAATTTGTCAAAATTTGGGGCTTTTAAGGGTACTTTTGTCCAAATACGCCCAATTAGGTGCATTGGTCTTCACTGAAAATCCAACCATCTATATGCCAAATTCGAAGAAAAAATACCCCCAAAACCATGGCACATCCCTGCACACTTTCAACCAGGGAGGGTTATCGAAAGGTTATTACCTGTAGACTCCAATGTGAGGTTGGCAATAAACACGAAACGCGAATCACACGTAAATGTTTGTATTTGACATGTTTGAAAAAGTCATACCTGTCTGTCATTCTCCATGCTCGCCTATTGATACCGTTATATTTCTTCTTCACTTGAAACCGAATTTTGAGCATTATGTCCAGATAACATATCGTTCAAAATTAAGCCTTACAATAATCAAGGGGCCCCAAATGTGTGCAAATAATGCCTGTCCTTTCTGTGTCAAAACGCGCTTCCGTCCAAACACAAATTCACAACACATTAGTTGATATTGCACCTCCTCTTAGCTTCAGGATAAAAAGGCAGAGCATGTAATAGATTACTGAAAACATTTAAAATTAAGAATGACGAATTACTTTATTATGAATTAAACACAGCACTCCGTCATAATAATAATTCATTGTCGACTATATTAGATTCTCTTTTAGGGTGTTGTATGTGTTGCCGTCATTCGGGGCATTAAAGCTCGGTCAATACATTACAAGCAACACTTGCCTTAAAATGTACCTATTATTGGATAAATAATAATATTTCAACCATTCGACAGCTGGCACTTCGTTAATAGCATTCTAGTGCTCACTATTGCAGTGACCGTACAACGTGTGTGTTACACAATGCCACACATTCGTGAAATCCGAATCTATCAATTAATTTCGTTTCAACATTTTATTTATCTGTTTCATTACCGACTCGCGCCGGTGTCACTTGTCCAAGATACATACACTTTAAGAATATATCATTAGATTTATATAATTTACTTCGAGGACTGTTATATATCAAAAATTTGAAAAATATTAAATTTTATAATTTGTCATAAAAGTTGTATTATATTGTGATTTTCAAAAAATGAAAATTATTTGATATCAGAAAGACATGCTTCGTATTCAGAATGCAATTCGATAGGTCTGAGGTGCTCTCATGTCCCTAAAAAAATACTGTCGAAACGCAATAAACGCTCATTCTAGATCCCTTAAGACAGGTTCAAATTAATAGAGCGTTAAAAGTAATTAAAGTAAGATTATGTAACCTTTAAAACATTAGATCGATGTATTTATGTACTATTAGGTACTACATTATAATCACAGTAATCATGGTTTCCTCTTTGGATTACATGCACGCGATGCTTATAAATTATACAGATCTATCTTGATAAAAAACAAACGAATTCCAAATCAAGTGTAGGCAGTATAACGTGGGAGCTATAAAACCAGGACAACCGCTCTTACCAACTCAGGCATCAATTATGATCAAGAAAATAATGACATCTTACTCACTCTGAGTGTGTATAATGTATGCATTATTATTGAATAACGTGCAGAAAAACGTTTAATCTTTGCATCGATAATGCCACTTAGGTCATACGTAAGTATTCTAATTGAATAGTTTTTCACATTTCTGTCGTCATCGATAACAATTTTATTTTGAAAAATTAGTTCCTCGATTTTTTGGAATCGGCAATACTCACGACGTGATAGAATGTACTGTCTTAGTCGTCACACTTGATTACAGATTGTAGCAAACAAGCCAATTCTAGAATCGCAATATGTCATGATTTCAATATGCTCCAGGCCTTAGTCTCATAGATTATGTAATGAAATGAAGCAAATTTGAGCCCAAAGTCGGCAAAATTGATTTTGAGCTATGACCAAAATAATTGAATAATATCTTTCGTTGCTTGTGTGGTGGCATAAAGGTGATTATATACGGTATAAACGAAATCATAAGTCCATATTGATACAGTTTTAACATATTGTAAATTGTGAATTGAGCATAAAATTTAAAGAAATCTCCAAATTAATTTTATACCGACAAGTGTCTTATTTTTCTTGATCTCATCATGTATGTGTCTAATGGGTGTGCTCCTGATGACACAAAATTGTAACACAAATCTGTCCAGTTCAATATCGAAATTAAGGTCAAGTCAAATGCATTATTGCAATCATTACTGCATAAACCTGTCGATGCCATTAACCTGAGAGTTTGTATGCAAATTAGTTTGCATATTGATGATAAATAACTAGTTGAATTAGCCTGACGTATAATATGCTGGTACTATTAGTACGACACACGGTTACACACTATGGATGCGTAATAACTTGAACAAACAGATGTATCCTGCATTGATAAAAAAATGAGGTAATTGAAACATATTTTACCAACCCAGCCTCAAAACAATGCCTATTCACCACATGATGTTGTTATTTGCTACACGTATGCTTTCTACTGAAGATGGTACTTATGTTATTATTCGCTTAACGTATGGTTTCTACTGAAGAAAGTACTTGTGTTTTTAATTGTTATACGTATGCTTTCTACTGAAGCTAGTACTTGTGTTTTTGCTATACGTACGTTTGCCTTTTCCAGAGGTCTATACTTTGAATTTGCTTTCTACCTATGTTATTATAAATAGATCTACTCAAAGAAGTACTTATGTTATTAATCCCTACACGTATGCTTTCTAGTGAAGATGGTACTTATATTTGTAATTGCTATACGTATGCTTTCTACTGAAAATAGTACTGATGTTATTAATAGCTATACGTATGCTTTCAACTGAAAATGATGCACAATATGGTGTTGTTATTTCTACACATGTTGTTATGTCTACTGAGATAGCATTTATATTGTTATTTGCTACAAGAATGGTTTCTATGATTGCAGAGAATACTTATGTTGTTATTTGCTACAAGAACGCTTTCAATCATTATTCATTGCCCAAAACAACAACTAACTATAAACGGTTTTATATAACCACTGCCTATATCCTTGGGATTAAAACGCAATGCAGTTAATATACTTTAATTCAATTTAAGAAAACTGCCTTAAGATGTATTCACGAGACTTGAGCAATGTTAAAAAGTCACCTTGCTTAATCGTATCCCTTGAAAGAGACATGTGTCAAATACTGTCAAACAGGTGCCTTCCATAGTCACATTGCAGTATCTGTAAATACATCATATATCAGATACTGCCTTTTTACTTAGTAGGCAGGTGCTTTTGTATCAGTCTGCTTCGATAGTAAAGAAATGCAGTATATGAATAACTAACATTGAAGATTGAAAGTTTATAACAATAAAACATACACGTGTCAATGGCACACATTCAGGTCCGCCTCCAAGGGACACAATGTATTAACGATTTATAGTTTCAACTAAAGTAGGTCTTGCAGCATCTAATATTCTTTAAAAATTAAACGGATGACACATTTACTCGGCACAGCGCTTTAACAACATCATTCTAAATTGTTCTACAAAATGTGGAGCACGGTGGCCTAGTGGAACGGGCACTGACTCATAATCGGAAGTTTGCGATTTCGACCCCCGGCGACGCCATCGTGATGTGCCCTTGAGTAAGGCACTTTATCTCGATTACTCCTCTCCACCCAGGTGTTTAAATGGGTACCGGCATTCTTAAATGCTGGGAAGGTAACAGACTCGTTGTAGAGGAGGTGTAGCGACCCCTATAACAACATTACATGGTGGAGTCGGGCCCAATCGCCAAAGAAAGAGAGATGGGCACTCCGATCACTGTTTATACAGGATCGTCTCCTTTACCTTTACCTTTTACCTACAAAATGTATTGTTAAGATCGTGTCAGTTTATAATATAAACAAATATTGTGTATATATTTTAACGAAGCATTATTGTACGTTATATTATGTGTATTTTCAAACATTATTTTTCCCGTAAGCATAAAAGAATAAAGGGAATGTATTTACTAGATTTAAGATCTATTATCAATATCAGGCACGGTGGTTGGAATAATTTTTGTACAAGTTTAAATACAGATTTGAACACACAAACACTGCGACAAGGAGAAAATCGATTCAGCACTACTGGTTCTGTAGGCTATAATGCAATGTGTTAAGTTTCTTAAAAACCCAGAATTATAACATTTCCTTTAAGTTTCTTAATGTGGAGTGTGCAACAATACATTTCACTAAAAATACACCAAATCGTAAGTATATTGAATGTTCATTACATCACAATTGTTGCAATATGTACATATGTATCTTTTTAATGCTTCAGTGCAATACTAAATAAAGTAATTTAGCCGAGGGCTACCGTTAACAAAATTCATATATCAAATTTAACGTTAATTTTTTCCCTTCTCATCCTTCCCTATTTATTTATTTTGTTTAGTTGTATCACATACACTTGATATGTTTTAGACCAGACAGATGAAGTCAATAGTTCATAATGAAGAAGCTCCCTAACAAATAGAGGTAAGTTATCTATTTTCCCGTCGGTGACGAATTTGATTGCAGCCAGTCGGACAGCTCAATAATAATGAACAACCGATGATCTAACTTGGGGCGCTGACGCCAACAAACATAGAAAACACACCAGACATTTGAATGTATTATTTAATGTTTAACACTCCTAGCATTAGTAACTCCGTAGTTCAGGACCGGTGTCGCCAAATGGAAAATAAGGACTATTGAATGTCTTCAATTAAATGTTAAATTACATTGAGCTACTCGCGTTCATAATTTATTATAGTTAAGGTCGTTCTAATTTGCTATGGCGTTCACAAGGTTTTGAAAAATAATATGTGGATGATATCGCTGCCCGATGGGCTGTTTTTGTAGGTTATAGGTTTATAAAATTAATGCGTATACTTGTTTAAAGTGAAATTGTACAAAATAATACAGTCACGCGTACTGAGATATTAATGCGTCTAATGCACGAGCCCCGAAGGGGGGGGGGGACATTAGACTCATCAACATCTCAGTACAAGTGCATTATTTTATACAATTTCTCGAACAACAAGTGATACACATTTATTTCATACACGAACAAATTCTGTGATTTTTGCTATTTTTATAACAAAAATGTCACTTAAAATGTTGGAAATGCAAGCAAATATAAATGCATCCACCCGCAAGAAAATTGAACGCGTCCAAAAGTACTACGCGGAATGCGCGCCCGTGCAATTATACAATGCACGGCTAGTAATTCTTTGCTCTGATTGGTTCGCCTATCTAGGAGTGTATGAAATTCGACTGAATAACTTAAAAATAGAACCAAACGTTCATTTTATAGTTATGTAAATCAACAGACAACATATTTGGGCTTTAATTCAAAATATTTGTTTTTTTTATCTCAACCAGATTTTCATAACATTTTAACTGTTGAAGGTTGACCCGTAAAATACGACAACAGTCGCTTGGATTCTGAACAGCTAATTCCCAAATGTCCGTACGAGTTCAAATACTACCTCTAGAGACTAATCATAATGGCCCTAAATGATCATTTATTTAGAAGTGATTTGATTTAGGAGTTAATTTAGGACACAGAGAGAAAATCAGATGACTTTTATTTGTCATTGATATTTTCCTGTAATCTCATATGACATGGATCATATGAGTCATTTGTATTGATGAGGAATCACCACTAGAGATATTTGTGATCTGGCTCAATATGATATGCGTAATTAGCATGCTAAATGTGCTTTGTTTTCCGGCATTCTGTAATTTTATCAATTTGACTGTCAGCATCTATAATCTATGTATCACCGTAAATAACGTCACTCCGGGGATGTGGTAAAAGAAACACAGACGTTTCGGCTACATTCTGGATATCTATCATGGCTTTTAAGTTAGGGTTTTTAAGGTAACGATCAGTATTAAGATTAAAGATAGCTGGGCTTAAAAATATTTCAATAATGGGGAAAAACACACCTCTATATCAAAAGCACAGACCCCAAAAATTTATATTTGTAACTCAAATAATGACCACTTTATAGATTATGTTCAAATAAGGTGACTTATCATATAGGCATTACCAGAAAAGCCAATACTGCTAACGGGTATGACATGAATAATATAACGCTATCAAAAATCCAGTATACGAAGCGAAGTCAACTTTATGAGATATAAATTTTGGATGGATGATAGGGTGAGAACCACGAAATAAGAAACTAATCATGTTTGTATACAAATAACGCGTTAAAATGTTAAAGGTTGATCCAGAGGATGATTTAAGCACTTCCCAGCAAGTCTTGCGGTTAGCACAGCTGTGTGAGTGAACATGACACCACTGCCCGCCCACTGCATACACACGTGCATGGTTAACTTTGAATTTGGACAGATATATTTACAATAAAAACGCCTTCAAAAAGTCGGTCGATTTCACATTTTATGTTATGTACAGAAGGTGTGAGTTATCCTTCATGCATACATCACTTTAAATCTGAAATTGACCAAGTAATGACGACACACGGGCAATTCTAAAACAACATCTTTTGCACAGAGTTCAATGGGATTTGAAAAGTAAATTGGCAGTTGAAACTATAGTGATAACACTTTTACAGTGCATGATGAGGCTTCCTTAAATCATCCTCTGAGGTTGATCAAAGCATTATGAGACTACATTCTAATGTTAGATATACTATAAATAAAGTGGCTTCCTATCAGCAAGATAGCATAGTCTATCAAGATGTCAGGATTCAGGAAACAACATTAGCAAAGAAACTAAGTATATGCATGTTTGTATACGCAAAGTAGCAGTTCAGTTGTTATTTAAAGTATCACCCGCATGCGTAACTGTTCATTGGGAAACCAACACTGCTAGCGAGTATGATGTAAGTTTTGAGTTGCTACAAAGGTTACGAAATACAAACAAGAAAAGAGGCTTACGCATCATACACTGGAACAAGGAAACATTACAAACTAGCGCACGAGATCAAATTAATGATGCTTAATCGTTTTTCTTAATATATCAATATACAGGGGGGAGAAGCATTACGCATCTCACACTAGAACAATTAAGCATGAATTTACAAATGAAAACATGAAATGCATATGCAGATATACCAGAGTAAAAACTCCGTACATACCTGCCTGTGCGGGGATTTGAACCCCAGACCTCTCGCTAGTCGGGCGAGCGCTCTACCACTGAGCTACACAGTATGTCCCTGATAAACAGAACTCAGGTCTGGTACTTATGAATATGAACAGTCAGGGTAAACAGTAAAAGCAACATATGACATACCAGTGTACGAGATCAATTAATGATGCCTACCCGTCAGCCTAATATAATCATACAAACAAGGGAAGAGGCTTACGCATCGTACACTGGAACAAGGAAGCATTCAAACATTACAAACTAGCGCCCGAGATCAAATAATGATGCTTAATCGTTATTCTTAATATATCAATATACAGGGGAAAGAAGAATTACGCATAACTCATAAGCATAATTTAACATGAATTTACAAATGGAAACATGACATGCATAGGCAGATACAAGAGAGGTCTGGGGTTTAAGTCCCCGCACAGGCAGGTATGTCCGGAGTTTTTACTCTGGTATATCTCCCTATAACACTGCAGGTAATGTGGTATTTTAATGATATAAGAGCAATCATAATGTTTTCAGCGACATTTATGGCTGAGTTAGGTAAGGAGAAAGAAACACATAGTTCCTGCATGTAGGACTACTGATTCTCTTCTCGCCGATATAAATTGTCTGTATCGTGGACAAGTGACACCGGCGCGAGTCGGTAATGAAACAGATAAATAAAATGTTGAAAAAAATTAATTGATAGATTCGGATTTCACGAATGTGTGGCATTGTGTAACACACACGTTGTACGGTCACTGCAATAGTGAGCACTAGGACGCTATTAACGAAGTGTCAGCTGTCGAATGGTTGAAATATTATTATTTATCCAATAATAGGTACACTTTAAAGCAAGTGTTGCTTGTAATGTATTGACCGAGCTTTAATGCCCCGAATGACGGCAACACATACAACACCCTAAAAGAGAATCTCATATCGTCGACAATGAATTATTATTATGACGGAGTGCTGTGTTTAATTCATAATAAAGTAATTCGTCATTCTTAATTTAAAATGTTTTCAGTAATCTATTACATGCTCTGCCTTTTTATCCTGAAGCTAAGAGGAGGTGCAATATCAACTAATGTGTTGTGAATTTGTGTTTGGACGGAAGCGCGTTTTGGTAAGACACAGAAAGGACATGCATTATTTGCACACATTTGGGGCCCCTTAATTATTGTAAGGCTTAATTTTGAACGATATGTTATCTGGACATAATGCTCAAAATTCGGTTTCAAGTCAAGAAGAAATATAACGGTATCAATAGGGGAGCATGGAGAATGACAGACAGGTATGACTTTTTCAAACATGTCAAATACAAACGTTTACGTGTGATTCGCGTTTCGTGTTTATTGCCAACCTCAAATTGGAGTCTACAGGTAATAACCTTTCGATAACCCTCCCTTGTTGAAAGTGTACAGGGATGTGCCATGGTTTTTTGGGGTATTTTTTCTTCGAATTTGGCATATAGATGGTTGGATTTTCAGTGAAGACCAATGCACCTAATTGGGCGTATTTGGACAAAAGTACCCTTAAAAGCCCCAAATTTTGACAAATTTGGGAGCTATGTGGGTTCTTTTTGTTCAAAAATAGTATAAACTAGGTACAGAGGAGGTCAGCATACACTAACCTTAATACACTAACCCTAACTAATCTTATCCTTACATGACACGAAGGAAGATGGCTCGATCAAAAATATTTTTATGCTTATTATAACTATTTTGGATAGTGATTTGCAAAATAAAAACTAAAAAAAGGAAAAATAATTACCTCATCAATTATGCAAATTAGTGCCTGTGCACAATTGTACACATTGTGACTAGGTTAAATCTGAAGACATCTAAATCAGATGTGGCTATGCATGTTCTTTGCATTCGTCACGCATGTCTCATCAAATTCGTTTTTGCCTTGATTAATATGTGTCCACATACGTATGTGTTTTGTTATAGAATTATTGCACTCACTAAAAGGGCACATGTGATTGGTAAAGAATCGATGTTAATGTATTATACTCACGTTCAGAAAAAAAACTTTATTTACCTCAGTGTGTTTTACATTATGAAATCAATTAAATTTAATGGATGTTTTCTATAGACTGTGACTGTGAAATGACACGCATCAAGTGGAAAAATCTCAACTTTATGTCGAGCAATATGGGAGGTTTTTTTGACGATTGGTATACACGATTGATCAATAGTTATTTTTTGTTTCAGTGAAAAATAGTTTTGTACATGTACGTTTGTTAAAGAGTTCTGTATCGCAATGCACCCAAGGGTTACCATGGTAAATTGAGATTTTTGTTTGATACCACTTCAGGGTTTAAACCACGAAGACACCCTGTTTCCGTTCTGATGTAGCTAGAAGCTGGATTCGTCATGGAAGAACGATCGAAATCGTACGCTGCAATAGCTGCCTTAAACTTGATTACTTTATATCACGTAGGTCATTATGTTCGTTCATAGAGGTTTTTTTTAAGAGATGGGTATAATAGTGTACCACATTTAAACACTTGAGGTCGATCTGGGAGCAGGCATCTTGGTTGTCGTGATCGTAAGATGTGGACTCAGGTAGCCTCGCCCAAATTACGTCCAGAACCTGTTGTAGCACAGAAGTGACACGGAGACACGGCAAGTATTAATGACTCTTGAACGTTTTCCCAAGGATTCTCGAGTACTAATATACTATAGGATAAGCCACTCGTTTGCGCAAATGAAGTCAGTCATTCAGCCTATGCGCTATAATGCATGTGATGGCATACTGTACCCCTGTACGTGTAGGAGTGTATTACCTGTGGAAGAGATGATGCAATGTTTACGTCATCGTTTCCAAAAAAATTAAATGGCGAAAAACGGCGAACATTTGGTCGAATCTTTCTATTACTATCATATCGAAAAAAACCAAATAGCTGAGGAGTTAGCTCAATATGCTAGGAAAATAATATAACCGAATCCCCCATGACGAGACTGGCTAAATGAGCTGTATTTTTGCTGGAAAAAAAAAAAAAATTGGCAGTCGATGTTCGCCATCTTGGATAAATTTGGTGTACTGAAAATGCCCAGCAACTGTCAATCAAATACGAACTTGTCAATTGAATATAGGGTAAGTCTGTTCCACTGTGGTAGAAGTACGCACAACGTTGTTGTGCGAACCGTGCGTAAATTTTAGGCTAAGGTGCCTGAGCGTTACCAGGACGTTACTAGGTGTACTGAAAAAGCCTAGCAACCGTCACTCAAACTGCCGATGTGTCCATTAAACTGCCGTAAAGTGACTTCACTTTTTATACAGGGATTGAATACGAGTGTCACAACCCTGGTTTTCCTCAATTAACTGCATCGTATCACCTCTTGAATTTAATTAGAAAAGCCAATTTCAAACGGCAGCTTTTGTACGTAGTGTACCATCTTGCTCTGCCGGTCTCCATTATGAAATGTTCCTCCTACAAAAGCTATAAAAACCACTCGTTCTTCCTCAAATTGTAGTACCAGAGGCAGTTGTATCGATGGTAATTATATATCCCTTGGTTAATACATCAGCAGGCTCATGACAATCAACAAAGACTTATCGGTACTTTAATTGGCCTCTGATTCAAACAAACTCCTATTGGTTCAACGCGTGTTATCGAACGGATTGGTATAAAAAGAGCCCGCCGGTGTTCAACCCTTAATTGATGCCTGCCCTACTTTGGTCATAATATAACGAATATACCATATATTACTCCCATCAGGCCAATATCCATGTAGCTTTTTACATTTGGCAGAGATCATTTTCCTTAAATAGTAGTTTTAAGTGTATGCCTTAATACCAGTAGATATTAACTTAACGGATATGGGCTTACGGATATGGGCAGTATGTTGAACCTGGGACTACTCAGTTGCATATTACCTGGTCTCAGATTGACAAAAATGCAGCTTAAGCATTTTTATTGTGTGTAAATATAATTGGAGATAGTTCAGGGCATTTCTAGTTATCCTGCACACAGAAGGCCAGAGAGGGGTGTAAGAATGGATATATTGGTTATAGCATCTAAACGCTTCATATGTTGAGAGCTATTTAATTGTAGAACCGGACGTTGAACTCGGATGTATGATATTATTATATGAAGGAGTACATGCACGTGTTTAATTTATAATGAAACAATTTGTCATTTTTAATTTATACACAATGGTTTCAGTAATCTATTAGTATTACGTGACTACGATTATATAGTTTGCAATTACGAGTATTGCAAGTATCTTGGGAGAACCGCAAATAAATTCATCAGGATTGTCAATAAAACAGATAATTCAGAGATTCTTGTGTACAAATCTTGGGTTGATGTTACGTACCTCAATGACAGCTTCGTGCTAAGACTTTCTCAAATTTTCTTCCGCACATCTACCGACCAACTCCAAACAGCGCCATCTACGTCAGCTCCAACTGGTAGCAGCCGTCGAGGTGCAGGAATTGGTCAGTCAATTTGAGAAAGTGCTTTTAGCCCCTATTTCCAAAAATTGAGCAAACATTAAAATTTTACTTTCATTGACAGTTAGGATTAACTATAAGGTTCAGGACTGAGCTATGTTTCATTCGGCAAAACAGGATAATATTTTTCAATAAAAAAAAAAAAGAATAGTTTTTTTCTGGAATGAGGAGTAAGTCTTAGCACGAAACTGTTATTAATGTACGCAACATACACAAGAATCTTTGAATTATCTATCTTGGGAGAATTACACAAATAGTATTGGCACACATTTTCAATTGATATCATGTCTTTACTAACGGTACGAATCATCGCATTGAATTGGGGTCTGATCAACGCATTATATTATTCGATAAGAATCGTACATATAATAACAGAACACCTAATAATTTCGAGGTTTGAAATTAATTCACCAAATATTGCATCTGAGTACAGGGGACATAGGTCCGTATGTACAAAACAAGTTAGACCAGGTCTAACTTTAGACCGGATCTAACCAAGGAGGCTAGTCTTACGGAGAATGAAGGAATTGCCAAATGTAGGAATTGCCAAATATTTAGAAGACTGCTGTTGCAGATTAGGCTTCCTTGCATCAACTGTGTGAAATATATGACACGATCAAAGTAAATGAGACACTTGTCGGGCAATGTTACTGTCCATTCTGCCAATTTGTATTTATGTCTACCTAACAGTAACAGTCTTCAATACGTTGAAAACTCCTCGGAAATTGGACTTCTCAAGGTTGAAATAACACGATGTTATATACAGCAATGAAAGGCAAAATAAGTTCAACGCTTCTTTCGGTCGCATTTCAAAATCAATTTAGCGACAAGCGACTCATGTTGTTATATCGCGTCACATATTGCCTCCAAGGGACTCAATGTATTAAACATTTATAGTTCAACTAAAGTAGGTCTTGCAGCCTCTAATATTCTTTAAAAATTAAACGAATGACACCTCTATTCAGCCCAGTGCTGTAACAACATCATTCCAAAGGCACTGAAATGAAATACGTGTAATCCGTGTAATATGCTGTACACAGAAAAATTGTTATACAAAATGTATTGGCATGGTCATATCATTTTATAATATAAACGAATAATGTTGTACGCATTGTGTATTTTCGAACAATATTTTGCCCGTAGGCATAAGAATAAAGGGAATGTATTTATCAAAATGAAGTTCTATTATTTTTATGGATGATATTATAATATTAGCCATGATAGTTTAAATACAAATCTACAAATTTGAATACAAAGTTGAGAACATAAACACGGAGAGAGGTAGCATTCGACTGAGCACTAGTTCTGTAGGCTATATGTGGGACGTGACTTTGTTTCTTGCCAACCTATATTTGCCATGTATGCATTTCCATTAATTTCTTAATGTAGTATGTGCAACATTTCTTTAAAAATACATACAATATTCATTTCAAGTGCATTGATTGTGATATGTACATATTTACCTTTTATAATGCTTCAATGCAATAGTTTTGTTTAATCCTGTTTACACCTGTTTTTCTAATTTGGTCCGTTAACGATGATCATATATTAAGACCTGAGCGCAAGAAGACCGTACGTCCACTTGGCCCCTCAACATGTATACACTAAAGTTGCGTATAGTTTCGTATAGTTTGGTAATGTTTTATACATGTTCAGGGGCCAAAACAAATCTTTCACAACATTTCATGATGTTTTCGCCCTGGAACATGTATTAAACATGATAAAACCCTAATAAACTATACATACTGAGGGGCCAAGTAGACTTACGGTCTTCTTGCGCTCAGGTCTTCATATCGAATTCAACATTCAAAACAAACTACATACTATTTAGGCCTATTTATTTATTTATCAAAACCACACTTACCAATTGATTATTTATTTTTTTAGTTGTATCACATACACTTGATATGTTTTGTAGCAGACAGATAAAGTCAATAGTTCATAATGAAGAAGCTCCCTTATAAATAGGTAAGTTATCTATCTTCCCCGTCGGTGATTGTAGCCAGTCGGACGGCTCAATATAATGAACAACCGATGATCTAACTCGGGGCACTGATGCTAGCAAACATAGAAAACACATTAGCCATTTGAATGTATTATTTAATGTTTGACACTCCTAGCATTAGTAAATTTCCCAGTTCAAAGTCAACATTTTATTGTTTCTAAATATTTCAAAGGTTATCTGAATTGAAGTTCAGGAGCGCTGTCGCCAAATGTTAATTTACATTGAGCTACTCGTGTGAATAATTTACGTTTTGACAAAAAAATATGAGGATGATATACTTTTCTGGACAGGGGGTTCTTTGGTCTGGAGATCATGGTTCTTGCTGCTACTGTGGTGCGACACCAGGACTAGTTGCCATAATGGTGAGTCTGTACGGCCAGTCAGCACCGAATACTGGGCGGGCAGTAAATAAAATAACCCGACCGACTCAGATTGCCTGAGAGGATTTTGTCAAGACCCTGGTAGAGGAAATAAGTTCAGACATATGTTGGGGGATGTATATCTTGTCATTTGTGATGCGATCAAGCAAAATCAGTCGGAACTCGGAAATATTGATTTTGAGATATAGCCGAATAAAGGAAATATTTCCCTTTGTTTCCTCTTGTTTTGGAAACGCTTTAATTGCACATATTTTTGGAACTGGTTGTTCAATTTCAATGGGGTTTTCTGCAAAATCCGGCTTTGTAAATGTTTTTTACTATCCTGTGAGAAACTGAAAATTTATTATTGCCGAGTTCCGACTGATTTTGCTTGATCGCATCACATTTGTCATGTGAGATTAGACATAGCAATCTTATAGATCTTCTGGACTATTGGGCATTGGAGCATGATAGTTTTTAGGTAGGAATAAAAGCTATCTTTCAAGAGCACTTGTGAGTTATGTTCCGGCTGGATTTATTCCTTAATTTGCTGGAAAACATTGCGGTTAGATCAGGTACAGTCTTCCAGGTAGGGCTAGAATTTTTAGTTCTAAGGTTTTCTGTCATGTTTAGCAGTGCGATGGGCTCATCTCCTGTGTTTGGTCGATACACGTGTACCATTGCAAGTGATCACCCAATTCCCTTTTGGCATTTGGGCAGCAGCTTATACAACGAGATTCCCCATATTCCGTCTGATCTCAGAGTCACTGGCCTTCTCCAAACCTCAGGTTCAGATCACCAGCGTTGGTTGAAGGAACAACATACTATATACCATTACGGCACCCTTGTTGGCCCTGATAGCATCGGACTTAATGTCCAATTTTCTGCATTCAAACTTTAATTTCCTTTTGGTCACGCCCTGCCCATTTGGTAGATCTTCATTCTCTCCATTATAGCAGTTTTTTGTATTAATTTCCTGTGTTTTCTCATTTTCTTTCTTTCCTTCCTTCCTTCTTTCTTTCTCTCAGTCTTTATTTCTTTCTTCCTCTCCTTCTTTCTTTCTTTCTTTCCTCCTTTCTTTCGTTTTTCTTTCTTTCTTTCATAGGCCTACTTTCATTATTTCCTTTCCTTTTTAGTTCTTTTTCCTTTCTTTATTTCTTTCTTCTCTTTTCCTTCCTTTCTTTCTTCACTTCTTTCATTCTTTCTTTCTTCCCTTCTTTCATTCTTTCTTTCTTCCTCCCTTTCTTCCCTCCTTTCTTCCTTCTTTCTTTCATAGGCCTACTTTCATTATTCCTTTCCTTTTTAGTTATTTTTCTTTTCTTTATTTCTTTCTTCTCTTTCTTTTTCCTTCCTTTCTTTCCTCTTTTCTTTCTTTCTCTTTCTCTTTCTTTCTCTCTCTTCCTCTTTCTTTGCATTTCATTTTATATCTAGAGTTTGTCTGCGACCGCTTACGCTCGCGCTGCTTTAATTTGCGTGTTGCGCCATTTCTAGTACGCACCTTTTAACATCGCGTTTCTCATTTTTGTTTTCCGCGCTCGCAGACATTCTCTATTTCATCACTTTGATAAAGTACTTTTGTACGAAACGTCAGTGAATTATTATTTTATATTAAAACATCGTTGAACAACACATTTTTGTTCAGTTTCTTTCAACTTTTTACCATGCGATGTAACGTGGGACTCTTAACGTTTTTATGCCATGTTTGATCTTCGGCGGAAGAGCCTTCTGTATTCAATTTCATCTCTGCACAGAGGCCAACGGCTAGATCGAGCGCAGTATGGCAGAGTACCCTCAAGTTAATAATGGCTTGATGGCTGGGAGGTCAGTAAATATTTGATGTCGAAAGTCCAACCAACTGCGGAGCAAACCAAAATATGGACATAGGAGACTCCACTGCTCTATACTTGCATTCTAAGAAAGGTAGGCACTGTTGCAAAGCAGTTGCCGGGAAGCAGAGAATATTAATAACCTTTACCAAATTCTGGACACCTAGTGTGTCTACCATGCAGTGAGGTTTGTCTTATATCCTCGTGCTGAATGGATGCTTTAATTGGGTGCTTCGTCCACCTTTGAAATGGGGCTGACTCCACCGTTCTGCATACACGTTATAATGCAAAGAAACGGACAGACCAAACGAGAACGACCAGATGTACTCCCTGTAAACGACTACCGAATACAAATATGACCATATGGCTAACAAACATTAGAGGACTAAGAACGAACAAAGGACAACTGGAAGCGAGGATCCGGAATACTCCATCGGACTCTAAACCGGACATTATTCTCATTAATGAATCCAAGCTTGATTCTTCAGTGATGATAGTCACTTCATCTCACTAAATGGCTATTCCTGTATGCGAAGAGACAGAACTGATGACACTGTGGTTGGGGTGGCTGCCTAATACACTATCGAAATTACCTCCCTATAGTTAGGGAAACCCACCTAGAGCCCAAGAATCATGAGCAGATGATATTCACTATCCTTACCAAGAGTGGCACCCTTCTTCTTTCGCTTGTTTGCTGTCCTCCAAAGAAGGCTATCGGACCCATTTAAAGATTGTACCCAATATCGCGTAAAATCTAAGAGAAGTATATTAACAAATCTTTGTCCATTATAGCGCTTACTCAGGAGAGTCAACATTGCTCACAAAGTTCCTTTATTATAAATAATCATATAGCCAATTTCGCTCTGGTGAGGCTAACATATAATCCAGTGGCTCTCATTCGGCCTCAAAAGCTCTCAGGCCAAACCCTTTTCCATGGGGCACTCTCATACAACATCACAATTAATAAACTCAACAACCGCACAAAAGGGTTAACAGATATACACAGCCCTTTATTGTCCTCTCCCCAGACCGGAACCCTTTGACACGTCCTTTACGATAGAAGATAGATTGAGTGCCCTTGTGAAGTGCACTCGCCACTCAACTACAGGAGCATGGTTGGGATAACAGGTTCATCCGGGTGATCCAGAGGCTTACATTCCCCTCCCCAAACCGGAACCCTTTCTCACATTGGCCACGATAAAGTCACACGATAAAGTGTCCCTGTCATTACTCATACATCCCATGCATACATTACAATCGGTATCATGATTGCAGAATACGCCGCAACTTCCACTTCATTCTCACCGCATCTATGTCGACATCAAATGCAACTAATTTAACGATTAATTTCAAATATTTCAACGCTAGAGTCAAATATAGTCATGGGAATGAATGTTCGATTGGGTAGCTCCACATCAAACAGCGCTGATCTGTAGATTGAAATGTTATGATGTGTGTTACATGTGAATGCTCAGAAACATTTACCACTTTTGTCTACAATTTAATAGGTCATGTAGATATTAGTTTATCAAAAGCAATTTTTCATATTTTATTGTACATTTAGAATGATTACAAACCCTGAAGCTCGCAATTACAGAATTTCGTCTTCAGTCATATCTGTGTCGTAAACTTGATAAATATTTTGGCAAATTTCAAGCCAACATGCAACAAAGGTTAATCGCATCTTTAAGCGCTAAGGGTCCACATGATGGATACGTTTAGTGTTGCCCAATTACAGCTAATGGCTAGTCCAACGAGGTAAAGACAGGTGTAAGCATATGATAATCCACCATATATCAATTACCCACCATGTTATAAATAGTCCTTCAATTCAATTCAATTCAATTCAATTCAATTCAATTCAATTTAATTCAATTCAATTCAATTCAATTCAAGAAACATTTATTTCACAACTTCAATAATATAATGATAAATTTAATGATATAATGACAAATGGAAGAATTAGCGAAACAATATCATACACAATTATTTTTAGCAAGTAGTCTATCCGATCACAAGCCCACTGCTGACGGTCAAATGCGATCACGGTAGAACAAACAACCATCTTGGGCAAGAGACAGGACAAAAGTGAGCCTGAGATCAGATATAACGAGTAACTAATTTTTGTTCAGACAAAATGTATAATCTTGCCGAGATTGTATAGATTCTTGTTATTTTGCGAAGAGAAATAAGGAACTCGGAAAAGAAATTTGTACTTACCATTTGCTTCCTGTTCTAACAAATTTAATAGTTGTCTTATTAGGTAAGTAAAAGGAACCAAGAAATTGTTGTTCTAAAGGATTGTATTACCGTAATTAGGGCAAATGTCGATGCAAGAATTACAGAATGCCGTGAGGAAATCATTTGACACTTCATATGGAGAAAACCTACAGGTATTAACAGGCCGTTGCAACTCATATGCTAGCGCAATACAAAAAGGTGGCGACAGCGTCGGCTTTCCCTGTGTATTACCCTGCACTAACATGGCGTCCAATGGCGTCTCCCGGGCGGGGCCATTTTGGAAAAGTAAAGAAAAATGCTGCTGCCACCACGATAGTACTAAAAGTTACGTAAAAAAATATGCGTAGTGCTGTGGAGACTTACTTTAACATGACGTCACGAATATGCTAATTAAAGAAAAATGCTGCTGCCATCTACGTCCACATATTGCAAGCGTGACGATCGCCTGGCCTCACGTCGACGAACGGAGTTTCAATTCCATCGCACTACGTGCTCTATATACTTATTCCATGGTATTAAACGTAGTATTTTTGTGACTATCATGTATAACCTCAAGCATCGGGTTTTAGTGGCATTTTATGGTCGACGTATGTAAGGAAGACATGATTCATGCATGTAGGACTACCAATTCTCTTTTCGCCGATATAAATGGTCTGTATCGAGAACAAGTGACACCGGCGCGAGTCGGTAATGAAACAGATAAATAAAATGTTGAAAAGAAATTAATTGATAGATTCGGATTTCACGAATGTGTGGCATTGTGTAACACAGATGTTATACGGTTACTGCAATAGTGAGCACTACAGTCTGTCCACTTAGAAGTACAAACCAAATCTGTGACATCGGGGGTCGATGCTTTGCGTCACACGCGAGCGCACCGCGACGCGTAAAGAGCGTGGTGTACAAATCGCGCAGCCAAAGAAGCATTGCGCTGAAATAATTATTCTCATACCTCCAGTTTCCGAGGTCTATTTACTTTGTACTTCTATGTGGACAGACTATAGAATGCTATTAACGAAGTGTCAGCTGTCGAATGGTTGAAAGTCAATTATTTACATCGGTAAATCCAGCTTTGCTAAACATTGGATGATAAAAATTGAACCATTGTCCAACAATGGGTACCCTTTCAAGTAAGTGTTGGCAATATTGATTTCACCCAACTTGTCCCCCACTTTTTGCAGTGTACTATTTCTGTACACATAATTATATAAGACGACTTATATAGGTCTGGATTCACTCAAAAGTGTCATTGTAAAGGGGAGACAGGTTAAAGTTTACCAGGAGGTTTTGTTACACGGTTAAAGAGGTGGGCAAAGATTATTGTACGTCGAAGTGGGTGTGCGAGCGATTGTTAGCAGGATATTTGAACATTTACCTCGAGTTACAGTGAATTCAGCACAGCCGCTGATAGGCAATATCTGGCCTTGTATTTGGATTTCATTTCAATATTAATTAACTCCTTTATTGAATCAAGTGATGACAAAATTAAATTATTATTTTCTTTTATTGGTAGAACATGTAGAAAGGTGACGAACGCAGGTCTTATTGTAGTTCAAACAGTTTTGTTTTGCTTTCTTTGCGAGCTATTTATATTATTGTTCAGTGCCGAATTGTTACCTATAGGCGTTCTATCAATTCATTTTAAATATCCAGGTGTATAGGTACGCATTTTAAGTTTGTGTAATTTTAGGTGTTTAAGTCAAGCACTCTAGGCAGATCTCATTATCATTTCGCCTATTGCTGCGCTTATATAAACATCATTAAGGGGAATCAAAACATGCAAAATTTAATTGCATATTCACAATGCTCATTCATTATGCTCACTGCATGCTGCATAGCTCTGCATAGATTTGAATTTCTTTTAATTTTATAAGCAAAAAAAAAACATATGGTAGTTACACCTGATGCCAAGCCAAATGGTCGATTTGTCGCGCGACATCAATTTGTTTTCATTGGCAATTCTTAACCATTTAACTGGCGACAATCTTGATGAAAATGAAATCGACTTTGGACTTGTGATTCTTGCGATATGAATGTTTATGTTGAAGATAACAACGAAATACAAAATAAGTAGTGGTTTTGATTACATAATAAAAAATAAACAGGTCCCAACTTAAAAGGTTAAACATACAAAAATGCCAAAAAAATGCCATAGGAGATATTCAATACCATTAGAACTACTTTCGTCCTCCATTAAACTTTTCAAAAAAATGCAAGGTTCCATAAATAAAACGGTTATTCGTTTGTTGAAACCTTAATGGTTTATCTTGTTTTGTGTGTTTGCTTACTTGTCCGTTTGTTTTCATTGTTTTATTTTGTTCTGAAACCACGGATGTATAATTATGGCCATATTAATGGTACATATGCTTGGGTTGTGGTAGCCTATATCAGAACCTAAGACAATAAGACGAAAATATTTTCGTCTCAGATAAGAAAACTGTGTACAGATCCCCCTTCACAGTGCTATAAGGTTACGGCTGGATATGGGCTAACGTTATCAAAAGGCTTGTACCCGTCGATCACTCGGAAGCCTTTGTATTGGACAATTGGATACATGTCCGCTCATTCTCTATGTTTTCGAATTGATACCAAGTACCTTCATATTGCTTCTTAGCCCGAAACCGAACGTTGGGGCATTATGTCTGGATAACATTTTGATCAAGATCACGGTTTTCCCCATCTATAGGGAAATTGACGAAGAAACGGTTTGGAAGAAAGCATCACATTGCTTAATGTTTTTTCTGGATCACCCTGTATGACACACACAATTAAACATCAGCTATCAAGTATCGACATTGAAGTCGACTTTCACAGGCATGATCTGAATGATAAAACCTCTATACAATTATGGTACAGGTATTGCGTACCGTCTATATAACACCTGACGATTCTAGGAGACTATTTAGATTGGCTCATCCAATGCATATGATAACGTCCAATAGTGGGATCATACACCCGCCTCCACTCACCGCATTTACTTGCCTCTTCCATAACGAATTGGCCTACTATATTCTGTCCACATAGAAGTACAAAGTAAATAGACCTCGGAAACTGGAGGTATGAGAATAATTATTTCAGCGCAATACTTCTTTGGCGCGTTAACTGCTGCGCGATTTTTACACCACGCTCTTTACGCGTCGCGTCGCGCTCACGTGTGACGCAGGGCATCGACCCCCGATGCCACAGATTTGGTTTGTACTTCTAAGTGGACAGACTGTATGTATGCGCCAAATTCCCATTCTGGTGGTTTTATGACTACAAAGTAATTGAGTTTATTGGTACATTATACGCCACTGTTGACCAGTGTAAGAATATACACTATTTAAAGCGTAATACAAACCCTTAAGAAGTATAGTTTATTTAAATATTTAAATAAGTTTGCCACTTTTAAGAAGCCTGCTTAAAGGTTTGTGCTGACTTACTGTTGTTTATATTCCATTCATTTTTTAAATGCTATAATCTTTGAAATAACTAACTTGAATCTGAAAACAAGTAAGATATCATGTTCGTCGCGTTCATTAACCATGTCAATGGCATTTATTCTTTTTTCTTTGTGTGCATAAAATGTAGAATAATTGACTGACTTGTATATAATTGCTTATGCTCTTGATTACCCATACGAGACCTCGGGTGCTGATCCTGGCTGTGATGGCTTATTGTGGTATGTATAGGTATGTGCTTCTTAGCTGTAAGTCCCTGGATGTTTCTTAAATGTGTATGGTGTGTCATGGGCCACAGTGGTTGAAGCTCAGGTTTATAACTGTACGTATGCATTATTATAAATTACTGTGGTTTTTTTGGATAGGGGTAGTTTAAAGCACTATTGACCCACATGACCCACATTCTGATGGAACTTTGTTTCAGTGAGTAAAATTGGCGTACGTGTACGTTTTGTTAAGGAGTTCCGTATCGCAATGCACCCAAGGGTTTCCATGGTAAATTGAGAGTTTTGTTTGAAACCGATCCAGGGCTTAAACCAAAAGGAAACCCTGTTTCCGGTTGATGTAGCTAGAAGCTGGGTTCGTCATGAATGACAGTGCAATCGAAGTCGTAAAAAAAATGCAATAGCTGCCTTAAGCCGGATTAATTTACAGGTCATTATGTTTGTTCATAACAGAGACTTCAAAAAAAAAAAAAGAGATGGGTATAATATATTGTGTTTTACATAAGCACTTGTCACTGTCTTGTGTTCGATCCGGGAGCAGGTATCTTTGATATTTTGATTGTAAGACGTGGGCTGAAGCAGACTCGCCCAATGACGTCCAGCACTTATTTTATCACACAATTGACGCAAACCATTAACGTTTGTGCGGACCAGCTAAAGGGTAAAGTCGTGGAGATATGGAGCGTCATTTATAATGTAGCTCAACCAGAAGAAATACGTGGGTTTCATTTTGTCCGAAAGGAGGGACATGTTTACTGAGCAATTAGACCCTGTTGTTAACATAGCAAACTTTAGCAGCTCTTGAAATTATTCCTGAAGTAACTGAATTTATTTCAGCTACCGTGCCCCCTTTTGATTTGATAAGTACGGTACAAAACCAATAGCAGCTATACATACGACCATTCTGCACTCCTTATCAAATGTTCCTTCTACAAAAGCTATAAAAACCACTCGTTCTTCCTCAAATCGTAGCACCAGAGGCAGTTGTATTGATGGTAATTAAATGTCCCTTGGTTACATCAGGTTCATAACAATCAACGTAGACTCATGGGTACTTAAACTCATAATCGGCCACTGATTTGTACAGAAACTGCCTTTAGTTGAACGCGTGTTACTTTAGGGATTAATTGTACAGAACAAACCCTCGGGTATTCAACCCTTAATTGATGCCTGCCCTACTTTGGTCATAATGTAACTAAGATAAATATACCCTAATATTACTCCCATCAGGCCAATATCCATTACAATGTAGCGTTTTACATTTGGGCAGAGACCATTTTCCATAAATAGTAGTTTTGAGTGTATGCGTTAATACCAGTGTATTAACTTAACGGATATGGGCAGTATGTTGAACCTGGGGGCCTATATTGCGTTATCTCGGGTTAACGAAAATGCAACCAGAGCATTTTTATCGTATGATAACGATATAAGGGCCTTTCGTAATATCCTGAACACAGAAGGCCTGAGATGGGTATAAGAACAGATACATGGGTTTTGCATCTGAACTATATTGAGAGTTAATTAATTGTTGAACCGGGTGTTGAACTCGGATGTGTGATATTATTATCTATGATGTTGTACCTGCAGGTGTTAATTTGTAATGAAACAGTTTTTCATTTTTAATCTACAATGGTTTCAGTAATCTATTAGTATTACGTATCCACCTTGACATCCTGCAGCCAATACTATCACTATAGAGTTTTGAATGAGAAAACGGATATGTTGGTGAGAAACGGCCAAAATTGAAAGAATTTAAATTTTCTCATTCTTTTTAGTTCTTGTAACGTATTTGTACAATTTGGAAATTCATCTCGGGTTACAGAGAATTCTTGTACAGTCGTTAATAGGCAATGACTGACCTTGTATTTAGATTTCGTTTCAAATGTTCAATACAACTACTTTAATGAATAAAGTGATAAAAAATAAAATAATATTAGTTTTCTTTTAGATTTTTCCTGTGAAAATTATAAAAAAAACTGCCCTAAGATGCCTTCACGAGACTTGAGCAATGTTAAAAAGTCACCTTGCTTAATCGTATCCCTTGAAAGAGACATGTGTCAAATACTGTCAAACAGGTGCCTTCTATAGTCACATTACAGTATCTGTAAATACATCATATATCAGATACTGTCTTTTTACTTCGTAGGCAGGTGCTTCTGTATCAGTCTGATACCAATGTATAGAAATGCAGTATATGAGTAACTAACAATGAAGATTGAACGTTGTTTAATCCTAGTAAACTACAGTATTTAGCGTTTTACAATGGACTAACAATAAAACAGACACATGTCAATGGCACACTTGTAGATATATGAAAGAGATTTTAAGTTCTATTATTTAATAACAGCGACAAAAGTACTGTAAATGTTATGAGATAAAATTAATTCCCTACCCTGTCCAATATGTGTGCTTAAATATCTTTAACAAATTTGAATACGAAGTTGAAAATACAAATACTGAGACAAGTAGCAATCGATTGAGCACCAGGACTGGTCTGTAGGCGATATGTGGCACGTGACTTTGTTTCTTGCAAACCCAGAATCACAATGTATGTATTTTCATTAATATTCTTAATGCAATGTGTGCAGCAATATATTTCTCTACAAAATAAATCAAATCTTAAGTATATTAAATTGTCATTACATGACTTATATTTTGTGCTATGTACATATTTATCTTTTTTAATGTTTCAATACAATAATTGTCCTGAATGCTTTCCTGTTTTCAGTAATAACGTTTTTAATTTGTCCCGACAGCTACCGTTAACGATGATCATTATATCAAGTTCAACATTCCAAAAAACTATTCTTTGGTTCGCTTCAAGTATGTGCGTGTTACGTTGGTCACAGTATCGGATCGCGCAGAGCATATACGCACGAGTACACGGGCGGTTTGTCGGCACGCTGGCGGCGCAATCGCAAGAAGCATTGCCGTTACTACCGAACTTGAAGCGAACCAATGCATACACACTATTTTATTTATTTCTCAAAAACAACACTTCCTAATTTATTATTTATTTTGTTTAGTTGTATCACATGCACTTGACTAAAGATAAAGTCAATAGTTCACTAATGAACATCCGATGATCTTGTGCCACTGACGCCAACAGACATAGAAAACACACCAGACATTTCAATGTATTCTTTAATGTTTAACACTCCTACCATTAGTAGAGTCACTAGTTCAAAGTCAACATTTTATTGTTTCCAATTTCAGGACCGCTGTCGCCAAATGGAAATAAGGACTTTTGAATGTCATGTCAATTAAATGTTAAATTGGATTGAGCTATTCGTGTGAATAATTTACTATAGTTTTGGGTTGTTCTAATTTGCTATGGCGCTCATAGCGTTTTGAAAAACTTTTTATTTATCACTGATTTTCTTACTTATTTTGAAAACAAAAACAAAAACAACAAAAACAACAACAAAAACCTATTTGAAGCCATTAAGATCTAGAAATTCAATGTTTGAGGTTTATGTGGCACTGCTTTGGCTCTTACCCAAAGTTTTCATTTAAAAAAGGTCATGTTCTCACCCAATGACCCCATATTTTTACATTTTGATCTTACCGAATGCCAAAAATCAGGCTCTCACCCAATGACCCCTATGTTTTAAAATTTTGCTCTCGCCGAATCCCCCTTACTGTGAAAGTGTCAGCCCTACACCTATATCCATTTCATATTAAAGTCCCCCCGCACATCTAATATTAAGTACTTTGTGGTTGAGTCTCGTATGTTAAAATACTTTTACTTATTATGGCGCTAAACGATCATAATAACAATTAAATATAGGAGTAAACCTAATACACGTAGAGAGACAATAAAATGACTTTTATTTGGTCATTGATATTTTCTATAATCTCATATGACATGGATATGAGTCATTTGCAATCATGAAGAATCACCACTAGATATTTGTGATCTGCCTCCATATGATATGCGTAATTAGCATGCTAATTGTGTCTTGTTTTCCGGCATTCTGTAATGTTATCAATTTGACTACCAGCATATTGACTACCGACCAACTTGTTGGTTACAAATTTTAACCAGTAGTTGCATGTGATTCACCTGGTAATCCGTGTTAGTTAATATATAAGTTTAACATGTGTTTTCACAATTAAAAGCCAATAGTACAGTATGTAAACCGTCCTTAAATGATATGTGACTATTATAAAGGTGCCATTTTTACAACTTTTACAGTAGAGATATGACACTTGTTCAGAGTTGAGATATAATCGTGCTTAAAAGAATCACTGATTTAAAGATTTTACATATATCGCGTAAAATCTAAGAGAAGTATATCAAAATGTCTTTGTCCGAGATAGCGCTTCATCAGGAAAGTCGACATTGCTCACAAAGTGTCTTTATTATAAATAGTCATATAGCCAATTTTGCTCTGGTAAGGCTAACATATAATCCAGTGGCTCTCATTCCTCCTCAAAACCTCTCAGGCCAGGTCCTTCTCCCAGAGGCCGTTCATACAACATCACACATAAGGGGTTAACAGGTATCCCCTGCCCTTTATCCTCTCCCCAGACCGGAACCATTTGACACGTCCTTACGATAGAAGATAGATTGAGTGCCCTATTGGAGTGCACTCAAAAGTCAACTACAGGAGCACGGTTGGGATAACAGGTTCATCCGCGAGGTTCAGAGGCTTACATTCCCCTACCCAAACTGGAACCCTTTCACACATTGTCCACGATAAAGTGTCCATGTCATTACTCATACATCACATACATGCATTACAATCGGTATCATGATTGCAACATACACCGCAACTTCCATTTCATTCTCACCGCATATATGTCGACATCAAATGCATTTCATTTGCCGATTAATTCCAAATATTTCAACGCTGTAATCCTTGGAATGAATGTTCGATTTGATAGCTCCATATGACACAGCGCTGATCTGTAGATTGAAATGTTATGATGTGTGTTAGATGTAAAGGGTATCAATTTCGTCCATTTCAAAAAGTTATGCAGATAACAGTTTTTCAAAAGTATTTTTTTTTTCATAGTTGAATCGCACATTTGGAAAGATTACAAACACTAAGCTCGCACTTACAGAATTTGCGTCATCAGTTATATATGTGTCGTAAAGTTACATGATAAATATTTTGGCAAATTTCAGAATGATTTATATTGACCAAGCCAACATGTAACAAAGGTCTTCAAGCGCTAAAGGTCCACATGATGGATACGTTTAGTGTTGCCCAATTGAAGTTAATGGCTAGTCCAACGAGGTTAAGCCAGGTGCAATCCTATGATACACCCACCACGTTATAAATAGTCCTTGGTAAGTAATTTTTGTTCAGACAAAATGTATCTTGCCGAGATTGTATAGATTCTTGTTATTTTGTGAAGAGAAATTAGGAACTCGGAAAAGAAATTTGTACTTAACATTTTGATTCCTTGATTAGTTGTTCTAATGGATTGCCGTAATTAGGGCAAATGTCGATGCAAGAATTACAGAATGCCGTAAGGAAATCATTTGACACTTCATATGGAGAAGTTGTAGTTATCAGTGAGGAAAAAATTAATGCACTTTACTACTAAGAACCTGCGTGGTATTTTTGTGACCAAATCATGTTTAACCTTAAGCATCAGGTTTTCAGTGGCATTTTTTAATAATGGTCGCGGTATACTAGGAGAAAGAAAGACATGGTTCCTGGATGTAGGACTACTAATTCGCTTCTCGCCGATATAAATTGTCTCTATCGTGGACAAGCGTCACCGGCGCGAGTCGGTAATGAAACAGATAAATAAAATGTTGAAAAGAAATTAATTGATAGATTCGGATTTCACGAATGTGTGGCATTGTGTAACACACATGTTGTACGGTCACTGCAATAGTGAGCACTATAATGCTATTAACGAAGTGTCAGCTGTCGAATGGTTTAAATTCATTTGTTTTACTCGACAAATCCAGCTTTGCTAAACATTGGATGACATTTGGCAAAAGTGAACCTTTTTCCAACAATGGGTACACTTTAAAGCAAGTGTTGCCCGTAATTTTTTTTACCCAAATGTAATGTCTCGAATTTTTGCAGTGTATATGGCAACAGACATAGATTTCTATTTCCACGACGGATAATTCTGAGATGGTAAAACACCAAAAGTTGCCGTCGCCACGACGGTTGTCAGACACTTCTCGTGTTGTAGAATTACAAACTCGACGATGACAACGTTTGGTGTTTTATGATAAGGATAATGAACTGAGTGCAAATGCATTAGTCAAGATAATCGCACGCGCCGTGGAGTTATTGCATTTAGCTCGAGAGCCGATAGGCTCGAGAGCTAAATGCAATAACTCCATGGCAAGTGCGATTATCTTGACGAATGCATTTGCACGAGTACATTATCCGTCATATACTTTGAGTGTATTAAAACAATAGGCAATATTAATTGCTGCATTCATTATATTAGTTTGAATATTAGATAAATATCTTAAATTTTAAAAACACCGTCAGGTCATTGACCAGGTAGCATTTACTAGTAACTGGTACAGAAAATCAGTCATTGTATAAGTTAGCTATCAATGGTATCGATTGCGCCATACGTCACATTAGTAACTTATTCAAGCATGGTTTGTAACCAATTGACTTTATGTTGTGATCATTTAATATCGTGGTTCCGAACACAGAGACCACTGAAGCAGTTGACCTGGAAACAATCGATTTTAACGTACCACTACATGTAGTACTACGGTGAATGGAGATGAGAGAATAAACTTATATATCAATATCAGCTGGACTTTATAGTTCTACATTTATAACGACGTAATTCGTCATTCTTAATTTACGGTGTTTTCAGTAATATATTTACATGCTCCACCTTTTTTTATCATGAACTAAGAGGAGGTGTAATAATCAAGTAGTGTACTGAATTTTTGTTTGGGGAAGCGAGTTTTAGTAAGACACAGAAATAACAGGCATTATTGGCCCATATTGGCCCCTTTTCAATATCATGTCTTTAAAATGAGTAAACACGGTACAAAATCGTTCAAATGTTAGAATATTCTCATCACATTATATTAGACAATTTGATGTTTGAAAGTTTAATTCACCCAAGATTGTCATTGTAAAGGAAAGGGGTGGAGGCGTACGGGCAAAGATTATCTTGGCAAGTTGAAATGGGTGTTTGAGCGGCTTTGTGCACGTCATTTGGAAATACCCCCCGGGTTACAATGAATTATTGTACAACCACTAATAGGCAATGTCTGGCCTTATATTTGGATTTTATTTCAAAATTAATTAACTACTTTAATGATAAATTAGTATTTTCTTTTATTGGTAGAAAGGTAGGGAATTCAGGTCTTATTGTAGTTCAAACAATTTTGTTTTGCTTTCTTTTCGAACTACTTTTATTATTGCTCTGCGCTGAATTGATTCCTATAGGCGTTCTACCAATTCATCTAAATATCCAGGTATATATAGGTACGCAAGTTTTTCAATTTTATTTGTTTAATTCCAGCAGATCATTATCATTTCGCCTATTTGCTGCACTTATATAAACATCATTAAGGGGAATCAAAACATGCAAAATTTAATTGCATATTCACAATGCTCATTCATAATGCTCACTACATTCTGCTTAGATTTGAATTTCTTTTAATTTTATATGCAAAGCAACAAACCAAAAATTCGCACGTAGAACACATGTTAGTTACAAGTATTCCATGTCAAAATGATCAATTTGTCGCGCGACATCCATTTGCAGTTTTCATTTGCAATTCTTAGCCATTTAACAGGCGACAATAATGAAAATTCAATCGACTTTGGACTTGTGATTCTTGCGATATGAATGTTTTTGAGCTTCTTTCGAACGTTTCACAAAATCGATTTCAGCGACAAACGACACATATTATTTATAGCAGTAAGTGCCAATATTATGTTTCGCTGGACCTTAAAGGTCCAGCGAAACCTTTACTTATCATCGTAGCTTAAAACTTCATACCATCTTAAGGAGTATGCGGCTACTTCCACATCAGAGGTCATTCTATTAAAATACAAATATATTATGGATAAAAAACTATGTACATGAGACTGGAATGTTTAATGTAATCAAATGAAGGTTTTCTGTTTTCTTTGTTTTTGAATAGTATTTAAATCAATGCAAACACCATTTAGAAAACAACGCATTTCTTGGCTTTTCTTAAATAACATATAAAAATATGGGACCAACTTAAGACTGGTCTGCTGTATAAATCAAATACGTGTTGGCAGACTTCAAACAATGATTTTTCTTCAAACTTTGTGCATGGATGCACCTTGGGTCAAAGTCAACAGGAATGACATTCATGTCGCCTCTGCACCTTTGGTTGCCATGGCAACCGCCAAAATTTAAATTTGCCCAATTTTCGGCATTTTCAGCATTTTCACATGTAACAAAATGTAGAAATATCAGGTCAGATTTCAGGATGAAGGAAATCATGTTCAGTACCCTTCTTTTATACAGTGAATAAGATATTCTTCCTCTCTATTAAAATCATGTAAACACAAACAAATTACTTTTAGAAGTGGGTGAAACCATTATGTAAAATAGGGGTGTTTTTCATTATTTTCGGCCATGCCAAAACTTGTGTTGGGAAAATTGATGTAACCCCTAAAGTAACACTTTTCTCACAATTATCTGCTCAGGGTAAGTAGATAAGATGTTGGTCTAGTAATATCATGAAAAATAAGTTTTGGTAATTTTCATACATGGGAGCAGTGTTGCCAGGAAAATTGCACAATTTTCAGTTTTTTAATTTAATACTTATGAAAAATAAGGACTTTTATCCACCTAGGGGATGATGATGCATTTTTATGATATTAGTATGAAGACATTACCAACTATAGTGCATGAGTATCAAATATTTCTGCCTAAGTGTTGCCAGAAACCTCACTTTTTTGACGTTTGAGAGTTTATTTACAATGGAAAATGCTGATTTTCACTATGCAACACTCTAGTATTGTTATTTGGATTCAGTGCATGATGTGACATGATTTGCATTGGTTTCAACACAAGTGTTGCCAGTAGCGTTGCCTTTTCAGGTGCTGTTATGAAGTAATTTTCATACGTGGGAGCAGTGTTGCCAGGAAAATTGCACAATTTTCAGGTTTTTAATTTAATATATTATGAAAAATAAGGCTTTTATCCACCTAGGGGATGATGATGCATTTTTATGATATTAGTATAAAGACATTACCAACTGTAGTGCATGAGTATTGTCGCAAATAGATAATTGGATTAATTTTACAAAAATGTTTTTTTTTTTATTTTGGATGTGCCATCACCCTCTGCTTTTACTTCTACTGATTTGTTCTGCTGCCCTCTGTCTTTATCTGAAACTTTCTGACCTTTTACCTTTCAGCTCTTTTCAATTTCATCTTTTTGTTTAACACCTGTTTTACTTTTGTATTCACTCTTGATTCACTTCACTGCTTCTCTCACTCTGTGATTGGTGCATCTTGCATTTTCTGTATTGTCTCCTTTGTTTGCCTGTGTATTGATTTTGAAAGGATTATTTTGTATAGGAGTTTGATGCATGTTTTTTTTTTAGTTGGGGAGTATGTGAGCTGATGACTGAACGAGATGGATATACATGGGAGTGTGAGGCCAAATTTTTTTTTCCTGCAGGATTTTTGTGTGTAAATGGATGTATGAAAGCTGATGAATGTGAGTAATGTTGGCATCCTAAAACAAAATTTATTTTTAAACTCTAAACCCTTCCTTGACCGAAAATTGTAAAAAAAATATTTAGGGTATTTATTTAGTCTTTTTCTTAGGTTAGTTTAAAGTAATTTTAGGGATGACGGAATTTAATTAGTGTAGAATACTTTGCCAATAATTTCAGGCCTTTGCAAAAATTGTTTTCTGATGATTTGAAGTTGAAGTTTTGGATATGTTTGATACTGATTTTCAAATGGATGTTTGGAGATATTTTGGTATGCAATTTTGTTTTCTCGAGACATGAAATTTAGTTGCAAAATCTTTTCGTTAATTACGAAAATTTATCAGGCCTATATTTTTTTTTCTTCATAATTCATTTATATAAAAATTTGGTTGGCCGCAATTTCTGCATGAAAAGTTTTGTGCATCACCTTTAAAAAGGAGTCTTGAACTCCGGGTGATCCCCTTTCAGACTTGTTTTGCACGATAAGCTTGCTTGTAATTCCAAATTTTATTTGTTTTTCTGAATGCATTTTTAGGAAGTTGACGTTTTTACCTTCCCTTTCAGGTAATTGGAACGTCACCGCTTCCTTTTCACAAAACCCACCCCTTGTCGTGCTTTTGTTTAATTACCTTGTCCTTTAAGCCTACACTTGTAGGAAATCGGACTTGGTCTTGGTTTTTATTATCAATTTAGGCCTTTATTATTTATCACCTTGTCCTTTAAGCCTACACTTGTAGGAAATTGGACTTGGTGATGATTTTCATAATCAATTTAGGCCTTTTATTATTTTGTGTCTCGAAAAAAAAAAAATGTTCAGTGCATTTATGCTGAATTTATGCGCTGAATAATTCAGTGACACACGCTGAGTTTCGTTCAGTGATGCACACTGAAATGTTCAGTACACGCTGAATTTTGTTCAGTAAAATACGCTGAATGTGTATTTAGCTTTTCAGCTTTTGTTGCTGATTCAGCTTTTGTTTATTTGTTTGCACGTTCGGTAGATACTGGTGGCTGGGCGCCTATCTGTATAAAAAGCCCCGCCCGTTTCTGCCGACCGCGGATTGTGCCTGCACCAAAAATAAGTTCAGTTGCAAATTGGGTGGCTTTAGATTTGTAGATAGAACCCCGCCCATTTATTGCTTTATTGTGGTTTTGTGATTGGTTTATTGTGAAATATTAATGTGCGAAGGCCTGTGCTTTATTTAAATTAATTTTGAAGCTTGTAGGTTAGGTTTCCGTCAGTAGATTAAGTTAGTAATTAATTTAGGATTTATTTAGTTAGTTTTGCTTTCTTTGGTCAAGTCGGGGTTTCATTTGTATTTTTGGCCCATTTCCTTTTTAAAATATATTTGATGCCAACATTATGTCTTTGTTTTCTAAATGTCTAAATGTTAAAAGTTCGATTATATAAAACATTTGCAAATCAATAAAATAAAAATCATGAAATAGAAATATTAATTATGTGCAATATATGAAAAAAAAAATGAACTTGATAATTAAATATTTTTGTTTGATATGCTATATTTTATTGTCTTTAATAGAACTTTATTGTGTTTCGCTTTGCTCAATAATATTCAAATTTTCCCGCCACTTCACCTTTTGTTTCTGTTCCTTTAGGCCACGCTACCCACGGCCAGGGAATTGTCCCTCTTCGTCATAAGTCGGACTTTTATTCATTTTCCAAAACCCCTGGTCCGTGACAAAATTTTTGGTGGCAGCGGTGGGATAGAACAACTTTGGGTAGAACTTCAGATGTACATGGCACGGAACAGTTCAAGTTGCTACCACTTTCCGAGATGAGCAGTTCAACGTATAATAAACTTTGTTATAACTTTGATATTGGGAGTCCGGCGTTTCTTCAACAACGTCAAATTCAAACCAAACTTGAACTTTGTCACATTGTTCTTCATCTTCAGTTCTTCCTGAAATAAACTTTGTTTTTGAAGCTGTTTACCAATCGTGATGGCCATACATACATTTGTACATGGTTGGTTTACATACAACAAGGAATTTGAAGAACTTTGTTATCAATTCTTCGGTGTGCAGTCTGGTGGCTGAAATTTAAGACTTTTATCAATGCTGACATCGTCATCGATATCATTTGCTGGGCTGTTATCTTCAGAAATGGAACTTTTACTTTAAACCAAATCTTCGCTTCTAGTGACTCTTCGAAAACCAAGTCTTTACTTCGATCATCTTTTCATCGCTTCGAACACCAATCTGAGATGTAGTTTGTGTCAGGTTGAACAAGTTAACAAGTTCGTCCAGTGAACTTCGACCAAACTTACCAAACCAAACTATTCTTCAACATCGGGTACCAGACAGGTGGCGTTGTGCAACATACCTTTTTTTTTAACGAACAATGAACATTTCGCATCATAGTCAATGATCAATATTGATTTATGTTGCATCTTGCATCTTCAATTTGTTTTTATAAAAAATATAAAAAAAAGTCTCTGAACTTACTTCTATATAGTAAGATTCGGGGACGAATCTTGTTGGGCGGGGGAGTTTTGTCGCAAATAGATAATTGGATTAATTTTACAAAAATGTTTTTTTTTATGTTGGATGTGCCATCACCCTCTGCTTTTACTTCTACTGATTTGTTCTGCTGCCCTCTGTCTTTATCTGAAACTTTCTGACCTTTTACCTTTCAGCTCTTTTCAATTTCATCTTTTTGTTTAACACCTGTTTTACTTTTGTATTCACTCTTGATTCACTTCACTGCTTCTCTCACTCTGTGATTGGTGCATCTTGCATTTTCTGTATTGTCTCCTTTGTTTGCCTGTGTATTGATTTTGAAAGGATTATTTTGTATAGGAGTTTGATGCATGTTTTTTTTTTAGGTAGACTGACAATATTATTTATACGTCCTACCCAGTCTCGTTAAGGCTTTCAGCGGGATCCCGCAAAGTGGGGCGTACCTAGTCCCATTTTTTTCACATGTCTGATAGTGGCAATTAGCACCTCGTAGGTGTTCCGATAAAATCAATGGTCAATAATAGTAGTGGCACCAGTCGCGGTACGCTGCAGTACGACGGACCTCTGCACCGTGCACATTGAATAAACAATTGGCAGTGTTTGCTCTGGCTTAAATCATGGGTCAATATAACTGATAAAATATTCTTGGGAGATGTGAATGTGTGATAAATGGATGAATATAACTGTTTACTGTTACAGTAACCAGCTATTGTTGAAGGTATCTAGCGATTTTTGATTTAGCACTTTCCAGGCATGAAATTTTACACCCGTCCGGTCGCCAGTGGTGATTAAATTTGCGGCCGGTCGATTAAAGGTTTTTTTTTAAATCACCAGACTGATGAACATTTCACGGCGGCGCGGCCTTACGGGTATATGCATGAAGTGTAATAAATAAAAAAATAAATGATGCTCCCAGGCGCATATACATTCTGACTTGTTCATTCCTTGATTTTACTGGAGGCTTCCAAAAGTTGGTTGTTCAAACAAAAGTATTCGTACGAACTTTATATAAAAAAAAAGATTATCATAATATGTTGACGGCAGGCCTCAAATTAATCGACGGCATCAATTGTTGCCGAGATGCCCCAAAATTAAGTTAACTCGACGGTACAGGTTGCCGTGCCCCTCTCTGACCGCGTTGTCATCGTGCTCTTTTGAATCAAAAATTATCGTTCAATATTGCAAGTAAAATCCAAATCAATTATTAACGATTTACGCGGCAACAAACGCTTTTTGCGTGAATTTCTTATACCTGTGATTGAGCTATAAAAATACCATGACATTGGAATTCCCCCATTAAGCGCGCACCATGACTTGATCGACCAATTAACCCCGCCCCTTCCATGCAAAAGACGACCCTTGGACCCAGTATTTACATATAAAAACATTTCCGGGAACTTTAATATGCTTAAGCAGAGAAGATGAGAATCTATTCTCATCTTTTCTGGCTCAAGTCATAAATACCGGGATAAATACCCGAGTGAAAATACCTGGAGAAATACATGTGACCATGGTCCCCGAAGTCAAGTTAATGGTCATCCACCGTAAACATCTATAAAGTGATATCCATTTGCTCAAACTTCGACGATCAGGAAAACAAAAATGTCTTTTCCACAGTACTGGGCCAAACAGTTCTTATTTTCAATATTGCGTACACTAAAATTCCAGAACTTTGTTTGCTTTTAATTTTCCTTCGTAGGCCTACACAGTACCACTTGAATTCGTTGTTGAATCTGATGAGACAAATAATTAAGCAATGATTGCTCCATCATCAATCGGAAGGTCATGTATAGTCCCCCATCAGTTGTAGAAATCATGAGTCGATGTGATTGTTTACAACTTTACCGTGAGAAAATGCCACTGTATACCAAGAGAGGTACAAAATGGCATAGCATAGGCCCAGAGGATGATTTAAGCACTTCCCAGCAAGTCTTGCGGTTAGCACAGCTGTGTGAGTGAACATGACACCACTGCCCGCCCACTGCATACACACGTGCATGGTTAAATTTGAATTTGAACAGATATATTTACAATAAAAACACCTTCTAAAAGTAGGTCGATTTCACATTTTATGTTATCTACAGAAGGCGTGAATTATCCTTCATGCATACATCACTTTAGATCTGAAATCGACCAAGTAATAATGACACACGGGCAATTCTAAAACAACATCTTTTGCACAGAGTTCAATGGGATTTGAAAAGTAAAGTGGCAGTTGAAACACTAGCGATAACACTTTTACAGTGCATGATGGGGCTTCCTTAAATCATCCTCTGGCATAGGCCCATGTACTAGACGTTATACACTATGGGAAGCACCACTATTTTTCCCGGGGGAGGGGCTGGACTATATTTGAAGAAAAACAAAATTTCGCCCACTGGGGCTGTGCAATGATAATTATGAGCCCCCTCAGAATTTTCTGAACGGCACGCCAAAAATCGCTTGCCCCCTCTCGGTTTGCCAAAATCACTTGCCTCCTCCCCCCTCGGCCCGCCAAAAATCTTTCCCCCCCCTTGCACATGCCAAAAATTGTTTGCCCCCCCCCTCGGCTGGCCCAATATTGCTTGCGTCCCCCCCCCGCCCTTTGCCTTGAGAAGTATTGCCCCTTTTACCTGTGCACGTGGGATGCTGGTGAATTGATATTCGATTTTGTCGAATCCCCCCATTTAAAGATGCAATGCCGCCCCCCCTGAATAGGCTGGTCAAGTGTTTTGTTTTGTTTAATCTTTTTTTGCGCGTGTGTGAGTGTGTGAGTTGGTGGTTTGTTTATATAGGCCTAGTGGGATAGTAGTATGTAGTACGTATTTTTATCCTTCAAAACTTCAAGCCTGTAACCCCGGCAACTCAACTGGGGTGTCCACCTAGGTTTCATTAGCATTGAGGTATAGGACTTTTTATTTTTTCGGAGGAGAGCAGGTAGGGCAACTACTTGATTATATTTCTACATGTTCATACTACATACTACGAAAATTTTAGAAAATTCGTACGAGTCCGTTTTTTTTAAATCACATTTTGTTCTTAAAATGGGGGTTATAGCGCCCTCAACGGGCACTCTCTCCATAGGGCTACATGTAAAGACCAGTTATAGACAAATGGCCCTAAAATAAAACGGACTCGTGCGAATTTCCTCAAATTTTGCATATGATGTAGATTTAACATCTGGAATGTAATGCAAGTGATGTCGTTGCTGCTCTTCTAAATTCATTTTTAAAATGTCCGCCCCAGACCAAGGTGAGCTTTTGTCCCCTAACTGCAGATACAAAAACAAACAAAAACATGAATATTCAAAAAGAAGAAAAAAACATTAGCCAGGCACTTCTCCCTCCCCCCCCCCCCGCCCCGTCTTAATGGTGCATCCCTAAAACCAATTACCATGGTAACAGTTGATGGGACGGTGTCAACATAGCATATTGTATTCATCGGGAGTTTGTAAACAAAGTGGTTGAAACACGTGGCGGTGAACCTTTGTGCAGTACTGCTGCCGTACTTGCAACCAATCACAACGTAGGAAAGACTTATCTAATTATCGTTTTATGAATGAAGCTGTCGTCAACATGTTCATACTGTGATCTAATTGGTTGGATTATTATGAAGTCAGGTTTATAGGGGTACTTTCCACCAACATTGCATGTTTTGAAACTCCCCAAACAGGTGTTCATTATAATTAGTTGAATAAATCTTGGTGGTATTTCTTTTCTTTTTTTTTTTGCTGAACCATGAAATGGTATCAGCCTATATTAGTACAAATAAAAAAATAAAAAAACACTTTGGTATTAATATAGCCCCGGGAAATATAGCCCGAGGTACTTGCATCTCCACTCCAAGGAGGCCAAGATGTTGTAGCCTATTCTTGTAAATGCACATCGGGACTCTGGACACCCAAAAGTTGACAGCCCTGATTGAATCGCCGCCGTATATTAACATCTATTAACTTATGGGCTAATCTGTTAATTCTGTTGACCACTGGCAAAGTGTGTGACTTGAACTCGGTTGATCGGAACTGTGTCTAGGCCTACTCTACCCTACATACTGCAGTTACTGTCCGTTTTCCTATACACAATACACAGTGCTCTTTCCCATTGACGCGTGACCTTTACAAATAGCCCTACGTTAACAGTATGGGGATATGACTAGTTAACGTCGCTGTGTGAAAAATAACCGGCCAATATTAAAAGTACTCTTCTAAAGTTCTAGAAAATATAGTTTTTAACATGTCCTAAATTTTTAGCTAATTTAGATGTTTGGAAATATTCGTACTTTGGTGTTTTAGTTAATGTTATAGGTAATAGTACATTGCCTAGTTAACGTCGCTGTGTGAAAAATAACCGGCCAATATTAAAAGTACTCTTCTAAAATTCTAGACAATATAGTTTTGTAACATGTCCTAAATTTTTAGCTAATTTAGGTGTTTGGAGAGGGTCGTACTTTTGTGTTTTAGGAAGGACATGTAAACGACAGATAACACCAAAAATATGAAGAAATTATTTCCAAACCGTGTTAAGTCAAAAATCATTATGTTGCTCATTTTCAAGAATGCTGGTTTACAAAAAGCACGCCATTGTCTGATTTCGTGAACAAAGCCACACATAACATTGTTTCCTTTCGTTTCCTTTATAATCGGTTACCCAACTGAAGCTATGAATACCAGCTTTATTGCGATATCGCACATGAAAACAGTCACTTGTGCACAACCAGAGAAGATCCGATTTAATCAGTTGAGCTGTTTCAATGAGTGTTATCTTGGTTTAATAGCTTTTAATGGGGTTAAGTCCTGCAAAGGTCGAGATGAATTCTACTGTAGACATGACTGCATCATGAATTGCCCACTTAGATTTCCACTTCACACATTACTTTTGCCAGGTAAAATCAATAAGATTATAATAACCTGCATTGGGTTTGCCATGTCAATTACATATAGGCCTAATCAGATTTGTCACTTCACACATTACTTTTGCCAAGATTATAATAATCTGCATTGGGTTTGCCACGTCAATTACATCAGATTTGTCACTTCACACATTACTTTTGCCAGGTAAAATCAATAAGATTATAATAATCTGCATTGGGTTTGCCATGTCAATTACATATAATCAGATTTGTCACTTCACACATTACTTTTGCCAAGATTATAATAATCTGCATTGGGTTTGCCACGTCAATTACCTCAGATAAATCTGCAGTTAGTTCACACATTAGATTTGCCAGTTAAAGTCAATATGTTAAAGCACAGACCCTAGAAAAAAGTTAAAAGAGAGGGAGAGAGAGAGAGGGAGGGAGAGATATTGGTATATAAACTTGCAGAGGAAAGTTGTCCTCAGCACCACCAACCTTCCCCCGCACTTGTTAGATTCTTGAGCAGTGGCGTAGCGTCATGGGGGGTACGTTCCCAATCGATCTGAAATTGTAAAAAATCCCATAGGGAAATGGCCGAAATATGGCTTGTGCCCCCCCCCCCCCCATATGATAACCCACGCTACGTCACTGTAGGCCTCTGGGAGAAAAATCGGGGTCAACAATTCACAACTTCCGTCAGCAAAAAATCCAAGTGTGTGCCCCCCCCCCCACATGTCCCGAAAACCTTGCTACGCCACTGTGTAGTAGACAAATTAACTAGACATTATTACATATTATTAGCCAGCAATATTGTTGAGAAACTGTGACAACGTGACTGCCTCACCCACCCCCACCCCGCCATTAATATCAGATACCCCAATAACAATCTGTGCAATAATTTTGAGCCGGGGAGAGGGGGTAAAAGTTTTCAAATGAGGTGCCAAACTCCCACCCCCAGCCTGCCAACAAATATTTGCCTTCTCCTCCTCCAAACATGCCAAAATTGTTGGGATCCTAATTTGCAAAAACCCCCTTTTTTTAGAGCATTATGAATGTGTGCCAACTTCCCCCTCCCCAGCTTGCCAAAAATTGCCCCCCCCGTTTCCCCTCCTTCCGGCTGGCCAAAAATTTCTTACCTCTCCCCCCCCCCGGGCTCATAATTACTGCACAGCCCCTGATGTGAACTCGTTTCCCACACGGTTGTCCCGGACGGCTGTACACATTGACCACAAAGACCGCCGCCCGGCGTTACCATGGTTACAACTCGATGCATAGTACCTGCCAATGATGGGACTTTCCTTCAAGTTTTTCGAACCGTTAACCGGTTTCTTCAAGCTAGATCTAAAACTATATCGCATCCTTGTATGTTGGTATAATAAGTTAATACGATCAGAGGAAACGTTTGGGGAATAAAATTAAAAACTTTTTTCGGTACAAAATGAAAGATGTGAAGTAACAATATCGATATTCAAAAATGAAAACGCAAACGTACGGCCCGGGGGGGGGGGGCACTTCAATTTGAAATGGATAGGGCTGGCACTTTCGCACTAAGGGGCATTCGGTGAGAGCAAAATGTAAAAATATGTGGTCATTGGGTGAGAACATGACTTTTTTTTATAATGGAATCTTTGGGTGAGAACCGAAACAGCGCCACAGAAACCTCAAAAATCAAATTTCTAGTTCTAAATGGCTTCAAATTAACAAAATCAGTGATAAATGAAAGTTGCTGTTCAAATTGAACTTGTATTAAAGCCCGGTCCCCGCATTCCGTGCATCCGCGGGTAATCATGCTTGTCGGTGAACTTTAAAAACACCCCCTTTTGCATCTCATTTCGCGAAGTTTTTAGGGGAAAAACACCCCTTTTTTTAGTGATTTCGCGAATTATTTGCCCTTCGACAATACCCATATTTTCGCTAAAACGCGAATAATATACCCTTTTCTGGCAGAAACGCGTAGGCTGCTCGATGAAAATGCCTTTTTTTCAATTTCGCGAACACGTGGTTTGAAAAAACACCCTTTTTTGTGTGTTTCGCGAATCGCGTTTCTTCATCTGAAAACACCCCTTATTTCGCGAAATTTTCGACGAGCATGAATACCCGCGGATGCACGGAGTGCGGGGACCGGGTATTAAAGGGTCTTTGGGTGACAGATTAAATGTAAAAATAGGGGTCTTCGGGTGACAGAGCATGTGTTCGTAAAAATATGGGGTCTTTGGGTGACAGCGATGTTGAAAAAGGGGTCTTAACAGCCCTACATACGCGTCACCTCCAAAGTTGGAGTGCCCCCCCGAGTACGGACGACTCCTATCTCCCAGTAGATTATTTTTAGGTAGGTGGCAAAAAACATGAAAAACCGCGATAAGGGACGCACCATTAGATTCTCAGGGTGGGGGTAGGAAGTTTTTCAACAAAAAAAACTTCACCCACTACATGAGCAAAAAAAAAAAAATTTCCCCACCAACACTAAAAAAAAAAAAAACTTTCCCCACCTAACTGTGTATAATGCATGAAATTAAAAAAAAAAAAACTTCCCGCCTTCGGCGGTGAAAAAAAAAAAAAAAATTCGCCTCCCCGACCCCAACTTCCACCCCCCCTGAGTATCAAATGGTGCGTCCCTAACACAGGAAAATCCCCAATCAGAGTGCATGTAAATAACATACTTGACTCGTTGATAAACCTATCATATTGGCGAGCGGTTGGGGACCATGTGCATGTAACCATAGTAACCAGACGGAACGGCGACAACACAGGTGTGCGTGTTTACAAACATAATTTTGATATTGACTTTTAAATTCAATATAAAATGTTTTATCCGCAGTGACGGTTGGGAATTATGGGAGGGGGAACGGCGAGAGGGAGGGGAAACAGATATTTGTATATAAGGGGGGGGGTGGCATTTTCTTCGGAAGGGGTGGGTCCCAAATATACTGGGGGTCATAAATATTTGGAAAGGAAGAGAGGGGGTCATAAATATTTTGATGACCAAAATGTAGGAGTCACAAAATGACCACATATTGTGTGTTTTAAGCCTCTTTAGGGGTAAGGTGTATCGGTGGTGGGGGGGGGGGTCATGAAATATTTGTTGTCGAAATAGGGGGTCGCAATTTTATTGGCGCCGACTTTTTGTAAATTTGGAACCCCCGCCCCCTTCCGAAGAAAATGCCAGCCTCCTAAACATGCGGTGAAAATTTGATGGAAAAGTTTCCTCTGCACCCCAATCTCCCTCCCTTCTTTTGTTAGATTCTTGAGCTCTGGGCACCCCAAAATCGGGGTCAACAGTTTACAACTGCCGTTCCATTGACAAAAAATATAGCAAGTTTGTGACCATCCCATCCCCCCTCCGTTCCGAAAAACTGGCTATATACACGCCACTGGGAACTCCCCATTCCTTACAGAACTAATTTTTTTGAATACAAAAATATTATCCTGTTTTGCCAAATAAAACATAAATCCTAATCCTAAAGTCATAACTAGCAATAAAAGTCAAATTTTAATATTTAGCCCCCGGGATCTACGCCTGTGGTGGAATAGATTGCTATTGGGATTGGAAAAAATATTTTCTTGGAAGTAAAGTGAATCCGAAACATTCTCCGCCCCCCCGGCTCATAACTATTTGCACAGAACTCGTTTCCCACACTGTGATTGGTTGTACGTCCCGGGTTGTATGTACATGTTGTATACCATATACCCATGATATACCAGACATCGACCACAAAGACCACCGCCCGGCGTTACCATGGTTACAACTCGATGCATGGTAGTAGTACTGTACCAATGGTATGGGCTTGTTGGCACTATTCCAGCTGTTGCCATGGTACTAAATTGTACATGTATTGCAAGCATGTCAAGTGAGGCCTGCGCCTGCTGTACTGGTTCCCGGGTACATTTCAAAATTTCAAGCCATTTTTGCGATGGATGTTAATATCCGATGATGTACCTGAATGATAGTGAATTGGGATTCCCTGGCGGGCCCACCGCGCTGAGCGCTGAGCGCTGGCGGGATCTATCATTCTATGTCAAGGCTGTGTTCATTGAATTGAATTTTCTAGTGTAGTCAGCCAGAATATTAGAGATCCGAACTTTTTGGAAAAATATCAGCACAAAGGCGAAACAACGCTGCCTCCTTCACCCTGATTTTCACAGATATCCGATAGGCTTCGTGTGAGGTTAGCAACAAGATGGATGATGTTTCGGCTCATAGTAGGCATCGGGCAGGCGAGCAGCAGTGCAGGGCAATGTCCATGGATCGCGCATGGGATACCATCACCGATCCTTGAGCGTCCATGCATGGTCCATCATACTCATAGACTCCATCCATATGTGACGCTTTTTTTTGGACATCGATGACTACGTTTTAAAATGGAAATACAATGCAATATTCACTCTAGGGTCTATGGAAAAAATAAATTAATGACCCTATACCATCGGTGTGCATGTGTTGTCATGATGAGATGGAGAACAAGCATGACAAGTATCTGACAAGAAAAAATGCTGTCATCGGACGACTAAAAAAATGTAGTGGGGACATGTGGCAAAAATACGAAAAACACTGCTGAAACGTACAAAAATTATGTCTTGAAATGAAAAAAGCAATACAAGCAATATAATTGCAGGTAAGAAATGTGCAAGATAGGCCTATATACCTAAATTATCACAATTCTTGTGATAATTTAGACCTATATCTTGCACATGAAGACGTATGTCTATAATACCAAAATAAATTTACCTTCAACTTGATCCCTTGATGTTTCAAGTTGAACGTCTTGTTGATTTTTAAAGCGGGTAGACCTACACGATGTGTCGATCGAATTCAAATTATTGTTCAACCTTCAAGGATCAAATCATCAACACGGCGAAAATATATCACGACTGAAGAGTTAGGCTACCTGCCCCGCTAGCATCAGGCCGCTCTCTAGGCTCGCTACGCTATGTACAGCTCATCATGCATCAGCTGGCCGGGGTTGCGCGACCTTCATCTGTATGGTCTATTGCCATTTGGTCTAATACCATTTAGTCTAATTCCCGTTTCGTCTATATTCAATTGGTCTATTACCAGAAAGGCTAATTGCCATTTCGTCTTATAATCATATAGTCTAATGTCCATTTAGTCTAATATTGTTTGGTCTAATATCCAGTATGTCTACTAACCATTTAGGCTAATAACCATTTGGTCTAATATTTTTTCAATAACCATTTGGTCTAATAACCATTTGGTCTAATAACCGTTAGGTCCAATACTCTTATGGTCTAATAACCAGTTAGTCTAATACCATTTCGTCTATTTGCCAATTCGTCTAAACAAATTGCCATTTCGTCTACTACTTGTTGCGGGCTGAAAATACATGTAATGAGGCCAGCATGTGTTATGAGATGAGCACATGTAAACAAAGGTACTATATGTATCAAATCTTATGTATTCTTAGTAGAATAATTGTTATTGTTTATTGATATATCCAAAAAAATGAAGACTGATACATGTAGCCTGCATGTATTGCCTACTCGAGTGAAAGTGACATTTTGCCGGACTATTTGTCCTTCTTTCCTCGGTCTTTTAGGGTTAATATAATAATAGGCTCATCATGCATCACTGGGGGTGCCACGGGTACAGGGCATTTGCCGGTATTGTCATTCCAACATTAAAACAAATTAGGTTTCATGTTTTTGTCATTTGCATATGGAGTTATGTGTAGATAATACATGTAGGTCTATAGACCTGTTTACGCTGTTTGTGAAACATGCTCCTTTAAGACAACGGTGACCCTGGACTATGACCTCACACTCACAGTATGTGTAATAGCGTTATTGCGCCTATGCAGCCTCACACGTGCTATTAGACCAATCGGTTAGTAGACCAATTGGCTAGTAGACTAAATGGCTTGTTAGACCAAATGGTTTGTAGACCAAATGGCTATTAGACCAAATGGCTATTAGACTTATTGGCTATAGACCAAATGGGTATTAGACTAAATGGTTGTTAGACTAAATGGTTTTAGACTTATTGGTTATTAGATCAAATGGTTATCGGACCAAATGGTAATCGGATCAAATGGTTATAGGACCAAATGATTATTGGACATACTGGATATAGACCTAATGGGTTTAGATTATATGGATATAGACGAAATGGGTTTTAGACGAAATGGTATTAGACCAAATGGCAAATCCCCATCTGTATCACTGGACTGTGCTGTCGATGCTTCCACGAGTCCCTGGTCTCGATGCCGGGGTACACGCAAACTTTAATATTGAACCACATAACAACAAACAGTAAATTAGAGCCAAGAATTTTTTCCTTTTTTCCCACAAGAGGCGAGGTCCAAAGAAAATAACTAATAATTATAGGCCTATCATGATTTTTTTAATTATTTTGATCGCTATGTGTGTTTTGAATTGATGTTGTTCAGTTTTTCCATTTTGTTTCAAAAGAAATCGCTGGGATGTCATAAAATTAATATTCAATTCAATTAAAGTTTATTTAACATATCGCAAATATATCATAAATTGCATAGTTTCACCAAAAGATGGTAATATCCACAACCATAGGATGGTGATAGCAATAACTAAATATTTATCACGACATGCCATGAGTTCACTTTTTACTTGGCTATTATGATTAATATAATATAAGTATAAAACCTCGGAACACCGATACCCGTACCGGAGCTACCCGGACAGCATTAGTACACCTAATGACCTTGTGATCGCTAGCATACTAAACATAAATACAATTATATGTTAATTATCAACTCCACAACATCATACAGTTATATGTAAATTATCAACTTCACAATATAATCATGATTAAGATATTAAGTGGACATCAGTTTCAAATCAGTGACAACACAAGTGACAATGTTTGTTCTTCCTTGCTGCCAACTAGGTATGTAAATAGATTTGTGCTTGCAGCTTACCGCGGAAGGCTTCGTATTGAGTTGATGCGATGGTGTTTATTGATCAGTCTCACACTCTCGTGATCAAACAGATTAGCTGATAGCAACTAATTGGGTCGGCGGCCTGCGGTATAAAAAAAACAATGGATTCGCGATATGCGGCGGGTCCGTTCTACTGCAGGAAACCTTATAAATAATATTGTCAGTCTACCTTAGTTGGGGAGTATGTGAGCTGATGACTGAACGAGATGGATATACATGGGAGTGTGAGGCCAAATTTTTTTTTCCTGCAGGATTTTTGTGTGTAAATGGATGTATGAAAGCTGATGAATGTGAGTAATGTTGGCATCCTAAAACAAAATTTATTTTTAAACTCTAAACCCTTCCTTGACCGGAGATTGTATAAAAATTATTTAGGGTATTTATTTAGTCTTTTTCTTAGGTTAGTTTAAAGTAATTTTAGGGATGACGGAATTTAATTAGTGTAGAATACTTTGCCAATAATTTCAGGCCTTTGCAAAAATTGTTTTCTGATGATTTGAAGTTGAAGTTTTGGATATGTTTGATACTGATTTTCAAATGGATGTTTGGAGATATTTTGGTATGCAATTTTGTTTTCTCGAGACATGAAATTTAGTTGCAAAATCTTTTCGTTAATTACGAAAATTTATCAGGCCTATATTTTTTTTTTTTCTTCATAATTCATCTATATAAAAATTTTGTTGGCCGCAATTTCTGCATGAAAAGTTTTGTGCATCACCTTTAAAAAGGAGTCTTGAACTCCGGGTGATCCCTTTCAGACTTGTTTTGCACGATAAGCTTGCTTGTAATTCCAAATTTTATTTGTTTTTCTGACTGCATTTTTAGGAAGTTGACGTTTTTACCTTCCCTTTCAGGTAATTGGAACGTCACTGCTTCCTTTTCACAAAACCCACCCCTTGTCGTGCTTTTTGTTTAATTACCTTGTCCTTTAAGCCTACACTTGTAGGAAATCGGACTTGGTCTTGGTTTTTATTATCAATTTAGGCCTTTATTATTTATCACCTTGTCCTTTAAGCCTACACTTGTAGGAAATTGGACTTGGTGATGATTTTCATAATCAATTTAGGCCTTTTATTATTTTGTGTCTCGAAAAAAAAAAAAAATGCGCTGAATAATTCAGTGACACACGCTGAGTTTCGTTCAGTGATGCACACTGAAATTTTCAGTACACGCTGAATTTTGTTCAGTAAAATACGCTGAATGTGTATTTAGCTTTTCAGCTTTTGTTGCTGATTCAGCTTTTGTTTATTTGTTTGCACGTTCGGTAGATACTGGTGGCTGGGCGCCTATCTGTATAAAAAGCCCCGCCCGTTTCTGCCGACCGCGGATTGTGCCTGCACCAAAAATAAGTTCAGTTGCAAATTGGGTGGCTTTAGATTTGTAGATAGAACCCCGCCCATTTATTGCTTTATTGTGGTTTTGTGATTGGTTTATTGTGAAATATTAATGTGCGAAGGCCTGTGCTTTATTTAAATTAATTTTGAAGCTTGTAGGTTAGGTTTCCGTCAGTAGATTAAGTTAGTAATTAATTTAGGATTTATTTAGTTAGTTTTGCTTTCTTTGGTCAAGTCGGGGTTTCATTTGTATTTTTGGCCCATTTCCTTTTTAAAATATATTTGATGCCAACATTATGTCTTTGTTTTCTAAATGTCTAAATGTTAAAAGTTCGATTATATAAAACATTTGCAAATCAATAAAATAAAAATCATGAAATAGAAATATTAATTATGTGCAATATATGAAAAAAAAAAATGAACTTGATAATTAAATATTTTTGTTTGATATGCTATATTTTATTGTCTTTAATAGAACTTTATTGTGTTTCGCTTTGCTCAATAATATTCAAATTTTCCCGCCACTTCACCTTTTGTTTCTGTTCCTTTAGGCCACGCTACCCACGGCCAGGGAATTGTCCCTCTTCGTCATAAGTCGGACTTTTATTCATTTTCCAAAAACCCTGGTCCGTGACAGTATCAAGTATTTCTGCCTAAGTGTTGCCAGAAACCTCACTTTTTTATGTTTGAGATTTTATTTACAATGGAAAATGCTGATTTTAACAGACAACCCTCTTGTTAATTTATGCAACACTCTAGTATTGTGATTTGGATTCAGTGCATGGTGTGATATGATTTGCATTGGTTTCAACACCAGTGTTGCCAGTAGCTTTGCCTTTCAGGTGCTGTTATAAAGTAATTTTCATACGTGGGAGCAGTGTTGCCAGGAAAATTGCATAATTTTCATTTTTTTAATTTAAAATATTATGAAAAATAAGGGCTTTTATCCACCTAGAGATGATGATGCATTTGTATGATATTAGTATGAAGACATTACCAACTGTAGTGCATGAGTATCAAGTATTTCTGCCTAAATGTTGCCAGAAACCTCACTTTTTTGACGTTTGAGATTTTATTTACAATGGAAAATTCTGATTTTAACAGACAACTAACTCTCTTGTTAATTTTATGCAACACTCTAGTATTGTGATTTGGATTAAGTGCATGGTGTGACATGATTTGCATTGGTTTCAACACCAGTGTTGCCAGTAGCTTTGTCTTTTCAGGTGCTGTTATAAAGAAACAGCGAAACCAGTTTTGCTAGTAACATTGTCTGTTCAATGAAGTATAACGTGAAGTATAGCGGGTCCTGGACTGCTATTATTCACATGTCAACAACAGTATTGCTAGAAAACCCACTTTTGTGTTATTGAGGTTAAATTTACTGTTTAAATTAAGTGTAGTATACTTTACTTTGCTCGCTGTGATTTCAACACCAGTGTTGCTAGTAACCTTTTCAATTTATTTGCGACGGCGAACCTGATGAGTTCGAATTTCAACCAGCCTAATCATGAAGCTCCCGTGGCCAAGCGGTTAAGGCGTAGGTCTCGTAACCCTGAGGTCCTGGTTTCAGTTCCCAGGCGGGATAAATTTTTCTTCTTGTCTCCTTAATTATTTGCGAAGGCGAACCTGATGAATAACAATGTTTATTTATATAATTCCCGTCGATCCTGCCACTGTTTTTCCGTGTAATATTTGTAAACTTGTAAAAACAAAGAGTCTGATCAAGCAAACTGTTTCAAAACTTAAGGACATATGCATGTACCTCAACATCGACACCTAAACGTCCGTATATCAAGAAAATTGAAAGCTTTGTGGAAGGTTGTTCCTGTTTAGTTACAAACAATGTTTTGAACAATTTCAAAACATGTAATGTTTTTAAGCACTATGTCTGTAAATGTCGGTTGGCAATCTTGTATCTTCCGTAATGTGAGTCATCAAATGAGATGAAAAAGGGTACTCTGCTGCATCATATCTAGTGTATGAACTACAAACAGACAAAGCTAACCATGTTACCTCTTTAGATGCTTTTGTAGCTTTCTCAATTGTTTCAAAATAGCTGAAAATGTTACTAGCAACACAGGTGTTGAAATCACAGTGAGCAAAGTAAGGTATACTATACTTAATTTAAACAGTAAATTTAACCTCAATAATACAAGAGTTTTCTGGCAATATCCTGTTGTTGACATGTTAATAATAGCAGACCAGGACCCGCTATACTTCACGATTTGAAAAAATTGGGTATACTATGTATACCAGTGCTGTTAACTTCCTTTTCTGTAAGTTTGTCGGTAAGAGTGTCATTATCCTGTAAACTGACTTGAATAGACAATGTTACTAGCAACACTGGTTTCTCTGTTTCTTTATAACAGCACCTGAAAAGGCAAAGCTACTGGCAACACTGGTGTTGAAACCAATGCAAGTCATGTGACACCATGCACTTAATCCAAATCACAATACTGGAGTGTTGCATAAAATTAACAAGAGAGTTGTCTGTTAAAATCAGTATTTTCCATCATCAATAAAATCTCAAACGTCAAAAAAGTGAGGTTTCTGGCAACACTTAGGCAGAAATACTTGATACTCATGCACTACAGTTGGTAATGTCTTCATACTAATATCATAAAAATGCATCATCATCCCCTAGGTGGATAAAAGCCTTATTTTTCATAATATATTAAATTAAAAACCTGAAAATTGTGCAATTTTCCTGGCAACACTGCTCCCACGTATGAAAATTACTTTATAACAGCACCTGAAAAGGCAACGCTACTGGCAACACTGGTGTTGAAACCAATGCAAATCATGTCACACCATGCACTTAATCCAAATAACAATACTAGAGTGTTGCATAAAATTAACAAGAGAGTTGTCTGTTAAAATCAGCATTTTCCATTGTAAATAAAATCTCAAACGAAAAAAAAGTGAGGTTTCTGGCAACACTTAGGCAGAAATACTTGATACTCATGCACTACAGTTGGTAATGTCTTCATACTAATATCATAAAAATGCATCATCATCCCCTAGGTGGATAAAAGCCCTTATTTTTCATAATATATTAAATTAAAAATTGAAAATTGTGCCATTTTCCTGGCAACACTGCTCCCACGTATGAAATTTACCAAAACTTTTTTTCCATGATATTACTAGACCAACATCTTATCTACCTACCCTGAACAGATAATTGTGAGAAAAGTGCTACTTTGGGGGTTACATCAATTTTTCCAACACAAGTTTTGGCATTGCCGAAAATAATGAAAAACACCCCTATTTTACATAATAGTTTCACCCATTTCTGAAAATGATTTGTTTGTGTTTACATGATTTTTATAGAGAGGAAGGATGTCTTATTCACTGTATAAAAAGAAGGGTACTGAACATTATTACATTCATCCTGAAATCTGACCTGATATTTCTACATTTTGCTACATGGGAAAATGCTGAAACTGCTGAAAATTGGGCAAATTGACATTTTCGCTGTTGCCATGGCAACCAAGGGTTTAGAGGCGATATGACTGTCACTCCTGTAGACTCTGACCCAAGGTGCATCAACACACAATGTATTAAGAAAAATCATTTTTTGAAGTCTGCCAACATTTTTTGAAAATATCTGATTTTTACTGCATAGTGTTCTTAAAAGGTTACACATACAAAAATGCCAAAAATGCCATACGGGAAATAAATATTCAATACCATTACAACTACTTTGTCCTCCATTAAACTATTCAAAAAAATAAAAGGTTACATTAATAAAACGGTTATTCGTTTGCTGAAAACCTTAATGGGATATTTTGTTTTGTGTGTTTGCTTATTTGTCCGTTTGTTTTCATTGTTTTAATTTGTTCTGAAACCGCGTGCGTATAATTATGGCCATGATTTTAATGGTACACATGCTTGGGTTGTACCTTGTAGCAGCCTATATCAGAACCTGAGACGAATCTTAGATAAGAAAACTGTGTCCAGATTTCCCCTTCACAGTGTTATAGGGATAGTGGTAAGGTTGGGGCTGGAATAGGGCTAACGTTATTAAAAGGTTTGTACCCGTCGACTCCAAAGTGTGGTCGGCAAGCAGCTAAAAGCAGCTTGAAACACGAATCACTCGGAAGCCTTTGTATTGGAAAATTTGATACATGTCCACTCATTCTCTATGTTCTCGAATCGATGCCAAGTACCTTCATATTGCTTCTTGGCCCGAAACCGACAGCTATGTGTCTAAGTTAATGGAGAAGGTCGTGTGTAGCCAGATTAAAGACCATCTCAATTCCCACGGCCTCCTAGAACCATTCCAATCCGCGTACAGAGAACTGCATTGCACAGAAACTGCTCTCCTTCGTGTTAGAACTGATATACTAAGATCTATGGACGAAAATAATGCTGTTGCGGTTGTATTACTCGATTTATCCGCCGCATTCGATACGGTAGACCATGCCATCCTATTGAATCGGCTTAAGCACACCTATGGAATATGTGGCACAGCCTTGGCATGGATATCATCTTATCTTCAGAATCGTTCTTTTCGCGTATCCGTCGGAGATGCTTCATCTAGCAATCACGCTCTCCATTATGGGATTCCACAGGGCTCTGTGGTTGGCCCGCTCTTCTTCGTTTTGTATACATGTTGTCTTGGTGCTATCATTCAGAAGTACAAGATCAAGTACCATATGTATGCCGATGATGTGCAGCTTTATATACCGTTTAATGCTAAATCTGAAAGTGATATCAAATTTGCCATTGACAAACTCTCTTCTTGTATTAATGAAATCAGTGATTGGATGACTAAAAATAAGCTCAAACTTAACAGTGAAAAAACCGAGTTCTTTATAGCATCGTCTAACTATAACATCAAATATATCAAGGACATCTGCATTAATATTGGTGGCAGCACTATATTGCAATCTCTTGTTATCAAAACCTTGGTGTTGTCTTTGATCAGACGATGTCAATGACAGGACATGTGAAACACACGGCGAAGTCCATCAATTTCCACCTCCGTAACATCTACAGGATCCGTCGGTACATCACTGTTGATAGCTGCCACAAACTTGTCCGCTCACTGATTTTATCCAGACTTGACTATTCAAATGCTATGATGTATGGCATCACATCCAAAGATCTGAAGAAACTTCAATCTCTGCAAAATAGGGCGGCGCGGATTGTGTTTAGATTGGATAGGAGACATTCATCAGCTCCATTGCTCAGAGAACTCCATTGGCTGCCTCTTGAATCCCGGATAGTTTTCAAACTCATGCTGCTGGCTTATAAAGGTATCCATGGACTACTGCCGTCTTATCTCACCGAGTATCTCATTCCTTATGTTCCATCTAGAGAGAATTTGAGATCTGGTGACGACAAGTTACGTCTTGCCATACCACGCACAAAACGAACACTTGGGGACAAAGCCTTCACGGCAGCTGCACCGCGCCTTTGGAACTCTCTGCCCATTCACATCCGCCAACTCCCTTCTATCCATAGATTCAAGAAATCGCTCAAAACCCATCTTTTTCCAACATGTTAATTTTCTACTTGCCTCTTGATAGTGAGCTTGTCACCTGTTTATATATGTTTTTTGCATGTGTATATATTTAATTGTTGCTTAACAGTGTATGCAATGTTTTTAGTATGTGTAATGTAAGGTGTAATTTAAGATGTAATTTTTAAAGTCTCTTTGTACAGCGCCTTGATCTCATTGATAAGGCGCTTCATAAATGCTGTTTAATAATAATAATAATAATAATAATAATAATTAAGCCTTATATTTTGATCAAGATTAAGGTTTTCCCTATATATAGGGAAATTGACGAAGAAACGGTTTTGAAGAAAGCATCACATTGCTTAATGTTCTTTTTGGTTCACCCTGTAGGACACACACAATTAAACATCAGCTATGAAGTATCGACATTGAAGTCGACTTTCACAGGCATGATTTGAATGATAAAACCTCTGTACAATTGGTTCAGGTATTGGATACCGTCTATATAACGCCTGACGATTCTAGGAGACTATTTAGATTGGCTCATCCAATGCATATGATAACGTCCAATAGTGGAATCATGCCCTCTCCTCCACTCACCACATTCACTTGCCTCTTCCATAACGAATTGACCTAATATGCATTATGCCAAATCCCCCTTCTGGTGGTTATAACTCTACACATTAATTGAGTCCATTGTTCTATTATACGCCATTGTTGACTAGCGTTAGAATTTACACTATTTAAAGCGTAATACAAGCATTTACGAAGTAGCCTATTAAATACTTAAATAAGTGTGCCACTTTCACGAAGCCTGCTTAAAGGTGTGTGCTGACTTACTGTTGTTTATGTTTCATTCATTTTTTTAAATGCTATAATCTTTGAAATAACTAACTTGAATCTGAAAACAAGTAAGATATCATGTTCGTCGCGTTCATTAACCATGACAATGGCATTTATTCTTTTTTTGCTTGTGTGCTTAAAATGTAGACTAATTGACTAACTTGGTGTGTCATGGGCCACAGTGGTTGAAGCTCAGGTTTATGACTGTACGTAATGCATTATTATAAATTACTGTGGTTTTTTGACAAGAGGTAGTTTAAAGCACAAATGACCCACATTCTCATGTATGCTTGTTTCAGAGACAACAATTGGCCTACGTGTACGTTTTGTTAAGGAGTTCCGTATCGCAATGCACGCAAGGGTTGCCATGATAAATTGAGAGTTTTGTTTGAAACCGATTTAGGGCTTAAACCCAAAAAAAAAACCTGTTTCCGGTTGATGTAGCTAGAAGCTGGATTCGTCATGCATGAAAGTATAATCGAAGTCGTAGAAAATGCAATAGCTGCCTTAAGCTTGGTTAATTCAAATCGCACAGGTCATTATGTTAGTTCATAAACACAGATTTCCAAAAGCACTTGTCACTTGTGTTCGATCTTGGAGCAGGCATCTCGGATGTTGTGATTGGAAGATGTGGACTGAAGCAGCCTCGCCCAATGACGTCCAACACTTATTTAGCACCCAAGTGACACAAACTTTAACTTTTGTGCGGACCAGTGAAAAGGTATAGGCTATATGGAGGAAATATGGAGTGTCATTTATAATGTAGCTCGGGTCATTTTGAAGACAAACCAGAAATTGCTTTAATTGTTTTTTCCCCTTTTTTCCGAAAGGAGGGAAGTGTTTACAGAGCAACAAGACCCTGTTGTTAACCTATCAAACTTTACTGGCTCTTGAAAATATTCCTCAAGTAACTGAATTCATTTCAGCCACCGTACCACCATGTAATAATTACAAGTACACAACCAATGGCAGCTATTGCACATACAACCATCTTGCACTCCTTATCATGAAATGTTCCTCCTACAAAAGCTATCAAAACCACTCGTTCTTCCCCCAAATCGTAGCACCAGAGGCAGTTATATTGATGGTAATTATATATCCTTTGGTTACATCAGGTTCATGACAATCAACATAGACTCATGGGTACTTAAACTCAAAATTGGCCACTGATTCGTACAGAAACTGCCTTTAGTTCAACGCGTGTTACTTAAGGGATTAATTGATACATAGAGAAGCCTCTGGTATTCAACCCTTAATTGATGCCTGCCCTACTTTGACCATAATATAACTAAGATAAATATACCATATATTACTCCCATCAGGCCAATATCTATTACAATGTAGCGTTTTACATTTTGGGCAGAGACCATTTTCCATAAATAGTAGTTTTGAGTGTATGCCTTAATACCAGTGTATTAACTTAACGGATATGGGCTTACGGATATGGGTAGTATGTTAAACATCAGGAACTAAACATCTCAAAAAAAGTAACTAACCCCTCTTAAATAATGACCATTATTCAAAAACGGGTGATTGTATTACAAATCTGTAAAATGCGTTGGAAGCAGAATTTATTTCTGCACATTTTGACACCTTATTTGTAGAAATTGACTAAATATTGACGTCACAGCGTACATTTAAATCAATTTAACCCAAGATATGAAAGTTGCAGTAAATTGTATTGATTTTGTATTCAGTATAATGGAAGGAAATCTGTGTAATGATATCTGAGCGTTTTTGTATTGTAAAGATTTGTATGCAAGTGCAACTTTCAAATCTGGACCTCACTACATTAAATTGACCGGTGTTTTATTGTTTTCTGAGTGATCGTATCAAATGAGGTGTCAAAAGACGCAGAAATAAATTCTGCTTCCAACGCATTTTACAAATTTGTAATACAATAGCCCCCTTTTGAATAATGGCCATTATTTAAGGGGGGTTAGTTACTTTTTTGGGATGTTTATGTTATTGCGTTATCGTAGGTTAACGAAATTGCAACTAGAGCATTTTATCGTATGTTAACGATATAAGGGCCTTTCGCAATGTCCTTAACACAGAGAGGTTTGACAGGGGTATAAGAACGGATGTATCGGTTTTGCATCTGAACTCCATTATGTTGAGAGTTAATCAATTGTTGAATCGGGTGTTGAACTCCGATGTGTGATACCAGTAATAATTTATGATTTAGTACGTGCACGTGTTAAATTTATAATGAAACAATTTGTCATTTTTAATTTACAATGGTTTCATTACTCTATTATATTATGTGTAGACAAGACTCTATATGGTTCAATAATTACAAGTATCTTAGGAGAATACTAGAAGGCCAGGGAATTTCTTTGCAAGTTTCAAAATATTGGTATACATTTTCAATTTATTGAATTCAATTTGTCCTTATAAATGGTATGAATCAAAGTAAACTGGCCTCAAAAAGAAAGGTCATATCTTAAAATCCTCTCCATAAAAATGAACACAAATTGCACACAGGATTACTTCAATACTCTACTCTAAGCACATGTCAGTAACCAAGCAGTTGTCAAACTGACACAACAGCAAAATGCACTGACATGGAACACCTTCCTGGACCAACATTCACAGCGCAACAGATTTCTTTTGTTGGGTTCCAATCATTCGCCTGTGAATGTGGTCCCGGAAGCTGTTCCGTGTCAGTGCATTTTACTGTTGTGTCAGTTGGGCAACTGCTTGGTTACTGACATGTGTTTAGAGTAGAGTATTGAAGTAATCCTGTGTGAATTTTTTGTTCTTTTTTATGGAGAGGATTTTAAGATATGACCTTGTGAAAAATTAAAAGTTTCTTTTTGAGGCCAGTTTATTATATAGGATTATAATCATACCGATGATTGAACAAGATCCGTACATTATACACCCACACATCCACCCTCCTGTTGGCTGCGATCGCATTAGACAATTTTAAGGTTTGAAATTTATTCACTACTGTCGTTTTACAGGGGATTAATTGTCCAAGGGTGGAACACGTCGAAATGGATGTGCGAGCGATTCGGAAATTTATTTTGGGTTACAGTGAATTATTGTACAACCGCTAATAGGCAATATTCAATATTAACTCCTCCAAGGGCTCGGATAGAAACGTTTCACCTTTTTGTGATTTTTGTGGCACCTGACATATCGAATTTGATGACAAATGAATAAAAATTGATATTTTTTTAAATTTAACAGTCCTCGAAGTAAATTGTATAAATAATTATTATAAGTACTTTAAGTGTATGTAGCTATAAAATACATGAAAACGTCGCTATCTGAGCCCTTAATGCATAAAGTGATGACTACTGAAAATTTTTGTTTTTCTTTTACATTTTGACTGTGAATAGTGAATAACTTATTATGGCACTCCTTGGCTCAGCTCCCTAGCAACTACGTATGATTTCTATTGATAAGATTGTAGGAGTAATTATGTTCGAGCGAATGTTCATATACGTTCATTGGTAGTTAAAACATCAATTAAGGTTTAAACAGTCATTCAACACAAAAATAATTGAGACTAACTGCAATATTTCAATATTTCAACTCCTTCACAGCATCTTTGGAGTCTCCTGATGAGGACGCGTGTCTTCACGTCGAAATATTCAAGTTAGTCTCAATTATTTTTGTGTTGAATGACTGTTTAAACCTTAATTGCAGTAATTATGTTATTAGTATTTAATACAAGTGAAGATATGAAGATAATACCCATGTTGATAACGCCTACAAGTATACTTTCTACCGAGTACTGATGTTTATTAATAATACACCGTACGGTATACGTATATGCTTTTGATTGAATTTTGTAATGTTTAAGATAGGACCGTGTTGTACGATTATTTTGGTCTCGGGTTTCTGGAATTAAATAATAATGTCAATTATTAAATAGTTAAAAAACAACACCACTGTTGAGGTATCTGATACAAAGATTGTGCACAGTTTTAAAACAACATTATTTAATCAAGTTGAACGCGATTCATTGACCAAAACAACACGTAGAAATAATATATTCACTGCCTTATATCCTTGGGATTTAAACACAGTGCAGTTAATATACTTTAATTCAATTTACGAAAAATGCCTTCAGATGTATTCACGAGACATGAGCAATGTTAAAAAGTCACCTTGCTTAATCGTATCCCTTGAAAGAGACATGTGTCAAATACTGTCAAACAGGTGCCTTCCATAGTCACATTGCAGTATCTGTAAATACATCATATATCAGATACTGCCTTTTTACTTAGGAGGCACGTGCTTTTGTATCAGTCTGATTTCAATGTAAAGAAATGCAGTATAATTATAAGGAACTAACATTGACGATTGAACATTGTTCAATACGTCTGATCGAAGTAGAATACTGTATTCAGCGTTTTACAAAGCAATAACAATACAACAGACACGTGTCAATGGCACACACGTATTTATAATTCGGTATTGTCAATTTGTTAAAATACAAACAAGCTGATCTACCAATATATGGCATGAACAAATTAAATCAGACACTTGTCGGACAATGTTATTTTTATTCTTCCCTTTCGTATTTGGCTAATAGAGATTAGAAATGCACCATTTTCTAAAAAACAGTGAAACACAACTTAAGTTCAGTATTTCTTTTGGTCGTGTTTCAAATAAGTTTAGCGACAAGTATCTCATATTCTATCGCTTCACATATTGCCTCCAAGGGACGCAATGTTATTAACAATTTATAGTTTCAACTAAAGTAGGTCTTGCAGCTTCAAATATTCTTTTAAAATTAAACGAATGACACATCTACTCGGCGTAGCGCTTTAACAACATCATTCCGAAGGCCCTCTGAAACAGATACGTGTAATGCTTTACACAGGTAAACTGTTATGCAATACCTTTACACCGTATGCAAGTGTATCGTTGTGATCATATGTAATTTATAATATAAACGAAGTGTGTATTTCACGGACCATGTAGCTGCCTACGTTATAATATGTATTATATTGCAAAATATAATTTCCCCGTAAGCAAATCAGAATAAAGGGAATTTCGATATGTATGAGATTAAAGTTACCTTATTTTAATATCAGCAATGAAAGTGCTATACATACCGTCGGGTGCATCACATACTGGTCTATCTTGAATTTTTGACTTTTCTGAGAAAATTGGTATATAGTTCTTTTTTACGAAGTTCTTATAATTCAACAAATTACAGACCTCAATTTTTCCTAAATAATTAGTTATAAAATATTAAATTTGAACTATATATGATTTTTACAAAATACGGTTTTCACATACTGATCTATCTCGAAAAAACACGAATTTATAGAAAATCTCAATTGAAAATCTGCGTATTAAGTTTACCTTTCTATAATATAATTAGATTATGGATTTTCATGAATGTGGTTTTAAATTAAAGCATACACTTAACAGATTTATTTAAGTGGAATCTTTAATTATATTTACGTATGCAATATTGCTTAAAACTACACGTAAGTTGTAGTTCTGTATGTGAAATAGTTCATTTCCCGATATCGTATTTAAAGTGCATTACATACTGGTCTATCTCGATAAGCTTCGAGATAGACCAGTATGTGATGCGTCTAAAGTCACGTCACCGTTCGCGAACTCGAGATAGCCCACAAGATAGACCAGTATGTGATGCACTTTAAATACGATATAGGGAAATTAACTATTTCACATACAGAACTACAACTTTAGTGTAGTTTTAACCAATATTGCATACGTAAATATAATTCAAGATTCCACTTAAATAAATCTTTTAAGTATATGATTTAATTTAAAACCACTTTTATGAAAATCCATAGTCTTATTAAATAATAGAAAAGTAAACTTAATACGAAGATTTTCAATTGCGATTTTCTCGAAATGCGTGTTTTTCGAGATAGACCAGTATGTGATGCGTCCGACGATACGTTATATGATAAATTAAAAAATAGCAAAAATCAAATTGACCTGGCCAATATGTATGCTTAATTATTTGTTACTAATTTACAAAGTTGAGCCCAACCCCCTCCAACCGCTACCACTCTTCCCCCAGACTAGAGGCAATGTATTAATGTGTGTTATGTAACTTTTTTTCTTGCTAACCCAGAATCACCTTGAACGATAAACCACACACTACAAACAATTCTTCCCAATTCATTATATATTGTGTTTAGTTGTATCACGTACACTTGATTATGTTTCAGACTAGACAGATAAAGTCATTAGTTCACATGAAGAAGCTCCCTAATAAATAGAGCTAATTTATCTTTCCCCGACGGTGACGGATTTGATAGCAGCCAGTCGGACGGCTCGATAATAATGAACAACCGATGATCTAACTTGGGGTACTGACGCCAGCAAACATATAAAAACACACCAGACATTAGAATGTATTATTTAATGTTTAACACTCCTAGCATTAGTATATAGATCTTCCTAGTTCAAAGTCAACATTTAATTGTTTCCAAATATTTCGAAGGTTATCTGAATCGAAGTTCATATCCGCTGTCGCCAAATAGAAAATAAAAGACTTCTGAACGTCTTATTAAATGTTAAATTAGATTGAGCTACTCGTGTGAATAATTTACCATAGTTAGGATTGTTCTAATTTTCTATCGCGCTCATAACGTTTTGAAAAATAATATGGGGATAATATCGCTGCCCGATGGGGTTGTTTTCTATTAAACTATAATTGAAAGATAAGAAGAAGAGCCAGACGTGTATCATATTAGAAATGTAAATCATGAAACTAATAATTTGACTCAGTCTTGGGTTTTACTAGTATTCATTTTAAAGTATCATATTTTCCAATTTACACATTTCGTCAACATTTGATGACTATTTGATGAAGCAAAAGCGAAAGTACTGGCCCAAAAAGATTTATATAACTAAAATAATTACTACTTTGTAGATTATGTTCAAATGGTGCAAACAAAGTGACTCTTCATATAGACATGACCAGGAAAGCGAATACTGCTAACGGATATAACGTAAATAATGTAACGCTATCAAAAATCAGTATACAAACGAAGTCAGATTTATAAAATATAATTTTTGATGGATGACAGGGTGAGAACCACTGAATAAGAAGATAATTATGTTTGCATACAAATAACGTGTTAAATGGTAACAGTTGATTGACACATTGTGATACTATGGTTTAATGGCGGATATACTGTAAATGAAAGTTCTTATATAAAATTGACATGACAAAGAAACTATATGCATGTTTGTATACGCAAAGTAGCAGGTAAGTTGTTATTAAAATATCATCCGCATACGAGGTAACCCTTCATTGGGAAAACCAACACAGCTAGCGGGTATAATGTAAGTTATGAGTGGCTACAAAGATTACTTACAAACCGGGCTTACAAAGGATGACATAGTTTTGATAAATAACACAACTGAAGAAACATGCGAAGTCGAAAATATTGCGTATCAAGTGTTGAACATGTATGCACACCAAATATTGTGCGAGCTAACGGTTCTCCAAGAAAGTAATCACTGCTAGCAGGTGTATAGAGTGTAAATAATATTTGGCTACAAATGTTTTTTCCAAAGCAAGCTTTGAAAGGATGAAATATTTTGGATCAATGACAAAATATATAACACCGGTCAAGAAACAAGGTAGCTTTATCCTTAAGGCGAGGGTAAAACTTGTTCTACGTGCTCGACCGATCCAGATTTCAGTTTTTGGATTTTGTTTTTGAATTTGCTGTATGCATGACGTAAATTGCTGTACGTATGTACTATCAGCTGTTTGGGGCTTAAATTAGATTTATTCTGGCTGAAAAATTGCCATCAAAACGAGGAAAAATTGCAATTTATTTACAGATCTTGGTAATTTCTAGAGTCATTTGTTAAAATAACGATGGTTGTAAAACGTAAGGGTTTTTATTCGCATACGCTGGTATTGACACTCAAACGACTTAGGCTAATCGTAGATTCATCTTTTGCACTTATTTTAGTGATATCAATTGTATACTGCTACTTACCATCAACCATCAAGGTTAGGAGGAATTCTCATCATTCTCACAGCAAATCCAACAAATGTACAGATTAATTCCAAAATTTTAAAGGGACACTCAGATGTCCAAAATCTTAAAGGGACACTCAGTCAATATGACCAATTCCAATTCCAAACTACACTACACCCGCACATGTCATTTTGAATATTTGGTAATGTGGCAACTAGAACCCCGCAGTGAACTAACTAGACATACCGGGGGGGTAGTGTTTGGTCAAGGGAGAACAATGTTAATTATTTGTGCCCGGTATTAAAGGAATCCGTGAAAATTTGATTTGGACGGGATATCAAAGACGTACCAAGACATCAGTATTTTCATATTTTGTCGGTATTTCTAAAAGGAAAATGGTTTAAGGGTATTTCACTCGTTGTGATCTCCTTGAAGTATCGAAAACATTTAAGCGACTACAGAATCATTTAAAAGCAAAACGCAGGAATGAAGTCCCGGGAATGAATGTTCTATCTGATAGCTCCATATGAGACAGCACGATATAACTGAACAGGTTGATCATTCGACACTGTTCCACTACGTCTTAGCTTATAAAAGGATTACGTACACAATCTAATTCTACAGTGCGTTATCGTCACATCGAAGGAAGGAAATCAAGAAACCAAGAAAACGGACACATAAAGAAACAAACAAAAGGAAAAATATGTTTTCCTGTTCTTCCTTCCGCATATTTCCTAATTAAATTTTAATGTAAGAAAATGCACGATCAGTTTTATCATATTTATAAGAAGGGTGAAACCGTCCAGCGCTAGCATATAAGTGCAGGTGTCAGAAGCGATCATTTTTGTAACTCATCACGTTAAATTTCATGTTTATGTCTGTCAATATCATAGAGGGTTTGAGGTGTGAAATCTTGAACGTCAAAGCTTATAATAGCAACGTATTCTTTTATTTTTCTGTACAAATAGCCCCTTACCTAATATGAACGCAGGGCAAGAACATCCCTACATGTTTACACCTGCCTGATGGTCGATTATAACGGTCACCTGTCCGTTGAAATGATAATCTTGACCTTGACTTGATAAACTGCCTTAAGACCTATAGAAGTTGTTTATTGACAAACTTCTTGTTTCACCAAAGTTCGCCGTTACAAAATAACAGAACAAAGTGGTTGGTTATTAGTTCATTAGTGTCCCACTTGGATACATGACTGACGAAAGGACGCGGGCGAATTTGCATTTCACAATCATTACTCATTACATATCATATTGTATTGCAACACTGTTCTTATATGTTGTGAATTCTTAGAACATTTGAACACTCTGTGCAACATTAGAAACATACCCAGGATTTTTTTTTTTTTGGGGGGGGCTAAAAAGTGAACCCATTTCAACAATTTTACAAAAAAGCGGACCTTTTGTGATGTTTGTGAGTATATGATCCTTCAAAACAAAACCGGCTGATTTTGAACGCAATTAACTGAAGAAAGTCGTGTTTTCTTCATGATTGACAGGTGTGAGTGGGGTGGGGGGGGCTTTGGGACAAATAATTGTAATACTTTATGGTCCAACTCGTCTTTTTTTTTTTGCAAGTGGTATGTCTATACCTCACTAATTGACCGCACATCGTGTAGTATGATATGTTGTACCGTCATTCTACGACTGAGCAAACATATTTGGGGTAAAGAACTGTGCCCGGAGAAGATGAGTCTATTTGAGATTGAGTTGAGGTCCATAACCGATAGATGTGACAGAGGAGTTTAGCCTTACACTTGTCAGTAATGTTTAGCGCTTATCACATTGCCTGTGTTTGGTAAAATAGTAAAAGAAAGTATGAGAACTTGTACGTCAAAGCTAATTCATAGCAGGGCCTTCACAGGTATATCAACGATGGTATTTATCGGTAACATACACCAAGGTAGAACATAGAAAGAGCACTGAAGATTATAAACTGTTTGTGATTCAACGTGGTTAGAAAAGAGCGGCAACGAATATGCGCGAAGCGCAAATACTATTCTATCTTCACTGGGGTAGATGGAGCTCAATTGAAATCATTGGTGTCTTTAAATATTCAGAGTTGTCTTCATTGTTTCACAACGACAACTTAGATTTCTATTGACCACATCTGTGTGATGTTATTATCAAATTACTGTGGTGTACAACCGGTTTGTCATTGTCTTGGCGCCCTCATTGTTTCGCTTAAAAACTAGCTCAATGTAGGGACGAGTTTATTCGTTATTTGTCACTATGGAAAAACCACTATGAAATTACACATCATGATTTGGATTAATTGAAAATTGCGAGTCGCTGTACTAACATCACACAGAAAGTGCCCTACTAAAAGACATTGTCAGTGGGTCACTAAATTAAAACTATAACATAATTATAACATAAAATTATAACATAATTATTTTTGTATCTTGCTATAAAACCCTTTTCGTAGGTTTCATGTACTTTGTCGGTCTTTGCCTTTTTAACTGGGATTTAACTAGAAAGCATATATTTTGTTGAAGACCCCTTATTTAATACCTGATAGATATCATTCCTTTAATTCTCGCTATTCACAATAAGGGCGCCGCCAGCGGTTTGCGATGTAATCGTGATGTATCATGGTATCATTATTAAGTATTATTGAGTATCGATTCGCGTGTAACACCTTTATTTTGACAAACTAAAAAATATTGTCACGTGTTCCTATGTAATAGCATGGTAATATTCGTATTTCCAATGATACATCACGATTACATCGCAAACCGTTGGCGGCGCCCTTATTGTGAATAGTGAGAATTCAATTATGCAAGGATTGTTCTCACTTTAGGCTATGTAGTCTTTTGTGCAACCCGTTATTTATTTTCTTTTTTCGCACATGCATTATTTCCGCGCTCTTGAACAGAATGTTATCTCACCGCTTTCAGCATTACCTTTGTATTCGTGTGATAGATTTATCTCCCTCCCTCCTAACTTTTTTCACTATCTCTCCCCTATCTACTTCTCTCCTGTCTCTCTCACTCGATCTCTTTTTCTTTAAAATTACTGAAATGATTGCTGAGAGTTGCCTTCTTTTCGTCTTTCTCCTTGACCTTCAATAATTTTTCTCTTGTCTTTCCGATTTGCACCCAGTTTGATGTAAGACATAGGCTTTTATCCTGGGGAGTGCATTTTGCTCCAGTTTGACCCTTTAAAAACAAACAAACAAACAAACAAGATATCATTATAATTGGAGTCAGAATTCCTACCTGTTTTTCCTTGTTCACGTTTTACAATCAAGTCTATTACCATGATTGAATAAATATAGATGAAATAAAAGAAAAATCGTTTCCAGTTTTGGCTCCTTCTTTCTGCATAGTAGCGTATAGAATGTTGCTTTTTGTTACGCATTTATGCATTTTGTGACACATTTTGTGAATCAAACACAAATGCTAATAACTTGAGTCTGTCAAGATCTACTTAAATAATTAAAATTCCGAATGATCAAAATAAAATGTATTTCTAGATGGACAACGTTTGTCGCCATTAAGGCGTTAAACTATTAAAACAACATATTAAAAATCCATTATCTCAAAGCGCAGCAAGCACAGCACTTCCGTATGAATAATCACATTTTCAAAAAACAACTCAAAAGTCTTAACCTATCGCAATCATTTTGATTTTACTTTTGAATAAGTTACAATGGCAGAACATCTGTCGGATCCAAAATTACTTAACCACATTGTTCAAGTATATGATTAACATAATGTTATTTTAATTTAACAAGCTCACAAGATGCTGAGAAGTTCTTGATATAACTCATGTAATCTGAATTCGTCTAGATCGAACTTACCTTAATCCGGATCAAATATGAACTTATCTGATTCCGGCTCACATCAATTCGTGTATTTGTAGCGGTTCCAAACTGAATTGAAACGGATTAAAGTTGGACAGAGTTTCGTATCAGATGATTATGAATCAGGTAAGTTGAATATTTGATTCGGATATTGATCGTTTTAATCGTTTTGATCTGTGCTCTTTAAACGTGTGAGCTCGTACTGATAAGAAATATGTGTCACAATTTTAAAACGCTTTAAAGACAAATCTTCCCCGTGCGCAAAATTTCATTCACTTCGCCACATATCTATCACCTGCTGATCTCGGATGCGGCACTTTCAAAATTGTTTTCTTTGCAAACCTCTTTTCAATTTCAATTATAAACCCCTGATTTGTCACAATAAAAATGTCAAATATATTCCATTCATGCACGCTATGTTTCATTTTCAATTGTATACCCATGTTATCACATTTTTCTCACTCACAAAAGCTACATTTATATCAGTCTTAATACATATTCTGAAATCTTATAAGGCTGATAAACTAGGCGGAAAACGGAAGCATAGACTGGCATAGTAAGATCGGGATAGATTTACCCATGGGCTATGTATCATGCTTAGTATGATCTTCTCACTCAACTTGCTCTAGGTGAAGTGAACTATGGGTTAAAACGTTTTATATGCCCGATTTATTGCAATAGTATGGGAGCTATGTATAACCTACAAAAGTCAGACTGAAATCCTATGTGAAATTCACGATATTGAATTCGGTTTCTTCTCTTCCTCTTCTCCAAGAATCACCAATCCAAAACGAGGGACGCCTTCAAGTGGAACTTGATACAAATCGGTAATACAATAAGGGCTTAACAATATCTGGTTTTAGCTAGATATTTTTTGGGCTATGGATTTCACTGTACGAATTACAAAAGTCAGCATCAAATTATACACGACATTCATGATATTGAATACGTTTTTCTTTTGTGGAAGTTTTTCTTTTCTTCTTCTTTACGCATGTTATGAACCATCTCCCTAAAGTTTGGGATGTCTTCAAGTGGAATTTGGGGAAATAGGTTACACGTAATACTTTTGCAAAACCGATGCGTGACATTTTGATACGAGTTTAATACGGTGATACAAAAGGGTAAGAAATTCTTAGACGTTTCATTTTCAAACTGCAGCAGTATTCGTATGAAAGGTAATACTTCTATCTTAATCTCATTGCAGGAAGTCTTGGGAATTATTGAATCCTATCGAAGTGTTCTTTGCAAACTTGTTGCAATCCCAACTCAAGAGGTTTTGACTGCCTTCACAAATAACCTCTCTTTAATTTAAGAAAGGTTAAAAAATCCGGTTTTTTTTCGTTCAGTGCTCTATGTATTGCCATATAGGACCATTAGAATGTAGCCATTGTGGATTACCTTACAACCTAAGATACCATTTGAAAGCATATGGTAAGAGTCAATGTATCTACGCGTGCTATAGATTCGCGGCAATTGCTTGCCTACCAAAAGAGCAGACCGAGACGATATTGGGATATGAAAGGTTTTATTGAGTTGACTGCAACCTACAAAAATCGGCCCAACTACAATATGATTTAATATCGAAAATCGTGAACTAGTACATCATACTATCAGCAACTTCCCAAAAGTAGATGGGCAAACTGGCTCGGGGAAATAGATTTGTTGTAACGTTTGTGCTATAACTTATTTAATGTTATATGCGACGAAGCTAATACGAAACACCACAATTTAATATGCTTGCAAAATCGCAATATCCATTAAGTTTTCCGAACGTCCAATGATCCATATTTACAGTGCGGTCAATCATCAGCACCTGACATAGTGTTACACTGAATTATAAATAAATTATAACTAAATTAAATTATCACCTTTACTTTTTTAATTATGAATTTTTAATTAAATCCGGGAAAATGAAGTTTTTGAGCATTTCTGAAGCTACAGCTTTCGTTAATTACAATGATTTTTTTCAAACATAGTGACCCCCAAATAGTTCCTTTTGGTTTTAATAGTTAAAGAAAACAAAATATTTTTTTTCGAATGGACTGTAAATAGTCCACTTTATTTTCATTTGAGCCTTATCTGGTAGTTGATATTTCTTGGTGGCAAACTAGGCGGTAAACCATTACGATTTACATGCATGCTGCTAGACGGTTTACCATACAATAATAAATATATATTATTAGTTTCTTTATCTATTAACCGGTCAACCGTGACAGATGTGTGCAGTTCTATGAGGGTAAATCAAGTGTAAATCGAGTGTATAATCGTATTATGCAATAACCACGTACCTTGAGTTTGTATTTTGTAAAAGTGTGCGCATATATATCGAATTTCTTGGTGGCACAGTCGGTAAGCCGCTGGGCTACTATTCTAGAGATCCCTTGTTCGAATCAATATCATTTTTTTACTTATTTTTTAAATATTATTACCATCTGAAAGGAAAACTGCTACAAAACGCAAAGTACGGAAACTAGTCGTGGGCCACTTGAGGACCGTGAACCGTATTCGACCCCCCCCTTCCCCCGTAACAAATTTGATCTGGGTCTTATGATCAGCCTCCATGTTCGGACTCTGCCATTTTGAATCCTAATCTTTTTGGTCACGGGAGCCTAGTAGAACCCAACATTGATTTGTGGGGAAGGGGGAGGGATTGGGTGTTAGGAAAATGTTTAGGTTTGAGCACTTCATTAATTTTTGCATTCTTAATAAACAAGTAGCAACTTTCAAAATAAATGACGTTTAGTCAAGTGTTTGCTTAAACATGGGGGGGTAACAGAAATGTGAAACATTAATGTTACATTATTGTTTTGCCTGTCTTGCTCGTGTGGTATGTACAACCAGGCGCACGTTTTTCTCCGTTCATAATATTTTACAATGGTAGCCTGTTTTAACACACAGATGCAGAGCGAAGCATATAACTGCCTCTGAAGAAAACATTAGAACTTTTACAATGAAACAATTTCTAGTTCATTTCACTAGGATCCACAACATGCTCATCTATCAGGGGAACAGTTCTTAACCCCAATACATGTGTACATTCATTGAATGACCTTTGAAGATTTGTGTACAAAAACTCATACTCTGCAACTTGAGGTCAAATTTTACACTATGCTTATGTAATTGAGGTTATTGGACTGTGCCATTGGACGAGGATCTTGTGGTCCATAGTGTTTGCTTTGAAAGGATACCTTACGTAACCAAATTAAATCGGCATACTCCCCTCAAACATGTTGAAGGACGAGCAAGGTCTGCTGACCTTTTATAACGAGAGGCAAATTATGTACTACGCATGTTTGATCGTAAGCACACTTGTTTGTCATATACGCGTACTGTGTTCGCATACGTTTCGCATTCTGAATAGTATGCGTATAATGCGCAATGCGTTTTTGGGCGTTTAAACGTTACAAGTAGAATGTGCTGGAGATGTTTGTGCGTATGTGTATGCACTGTTGAATGTGCATGGGAAGTTTGTGCGTATGTGTGTATGCACTCGTTTATGTCATATGCGTACAAGGTTCAGCAACTGATACGTTAATTATTATATGCGTGCGCGGTTCGCGGGGTGCGTATGTATGTGTATACTCTCGCGTATGTCATTGCGTATACTGTTCAGCAAGTCACGCATTCAGCATTATGTGCGTACGCAGGCGAGGAAGTGCGTATTTATGTTTATTCACTCGCGTATATCCTACGAGTACACTTTATCAGTATGTGCGTCGGCATGCGAGTTGGATAGGTGTATCATGTCACGCGTGTGTTTAGCGCATGCGGTATCAACAATAATTATTATGAATACTGCCCTGATAATTCTAACACATTGAACCTGCTTAATACAGGCGGTACTATAGTATATACACGCATTACGTATGTTTGAAAAACATTAACTTTTTTGGTGTACACCAAAAAAGCCCTGTTTCTTCAAATAATGGACTTTCAAAAGTCCACTATAAAAAAATATCTTGTTAGAACATTTAAGGCTACTATTATACAACAAGAAAATATTTTCCTAAAATTTTATATTCAATTTAAGTTCAGATTTCCGGAAATTCCCTAAGATTTGTGTATTTTTACCCACACTATAATGTCATGTCAATAACTCAATTTCAACTAAAAGTGGATGTAAGGGATTTTGCAACAGAGCTCTTCAATTGGTAACTCGGCTTACTTTATGAGTTTCATTTGCGAGGATGTTGTCACAATGCATCTCTATTAAATGTGATTTCCAAACCATTTAGTAATTCAAAATTATTCCCGAAGTGTGTTATCATAAATAAATCACATTCCGGAACTGTCAAAATATCGACTTGATGGAAGATCTAAGTTGCAATCGGATTTTACATACTGTTAACGAACCCGTTAAAGCTGAATTCATTTAATAAACATGGAATTTTCTTATGTTGTTAATTACTACTGAAGGCAGTACTTATGTTCTTAATTGGTACACATAATTATGCAATCTATTAAATATATAGTACTAGTTATTTGTTACACTTTTGCTTTCTGGTGAAGATAGCAGTTAAGACGTATGTTGCTATTTGCTGAAAGTATGCTTTCTAATGAAGATAGCACTTACTAGTGTTGGCTTTCTACTGAAGATAGTACGTAAGTTGTTAACTGCAGCACACGTATTTTCTGCTGAGGATAGCACTTGTGTTATTAATTGCTACAAGTATGCATTCTACTGCAGGGAGTACCTATGTTGTTATTTGCTAGAAGTACGCTTTCATTCAAGTATATCTAATATTGCCCCAATCAACACCTAAAAAAATTTTGTTTCATATAATCACTGCCTATATCTTCGTGATTAAAACGTAGTGCAGTCAATATACTTTAATTCAATTTCAGAAAACTGCCTTAAGATGTATTCATGAGACATGAGCAATGTTAAAAAGTCACCTTGCTTAATCGTATCCCTTGAAAGAGACATGTGTCAAATACTGTCAAACAGGTGCCTTCCATAGTCACATTGCAGTATCTGTAAATACATCATATATCAGATACTGCCTTTTTACGGTCTGATTTCAATGTTAAGAAATGCAATATACAAGGAACTAACATTGACGATTGAAAATTGTTAAATACGTCTGATCGAAGTAGAATACTGTATTCAGCGTTTTACAAAGCAATAACAATACATCAGACACGTGTCAATGGCACACACGTATTTATAATTCGGTATTGTCAATTTATTTGTTAAAATACAAACAAGCTGATCTACCAATATATGGCATGAACAAATTAAATCAATGTTATTTTTATCCTTCCCTTTCGTATTTGGCTAATAGAGATTAGAAATGCACCATTTTCTAAAAAACAGTGACATACAAATTTTCTTTTGGTCGTGTTTCAGATATAAGTTTAGCGACAAGTATCTCATATTGTTCTATCGCGTCACATATTGCCTCCAAGGAACACAATGTTATTAACAATTTATAGCTTCAACTAAAGTAGGTCTTGCAGCCTCAAATATTCTTTAAAAATTAAACGAATGACACATCTATTCGGTACAGCGCTTTAACAACGTCATTCCGAAGTCCTTCTGAAATAGATACGTGTAATGCTTTACACAGGTAAATTGTTATGTAATATCTTTACACCGTATGCAAGTGTATCGTTGTGATCATATGTAATTTATAATAACGAAGTGTGTATTTCACGGACCATGTAACTGTCTACGTTATAATATGTATTATATTGCAAAATATAATTTCCCCGTAAGCAAATCAGAACAAAGGGAATTTCGATATGTATGAGATTAAAGTTACATTATTTTAATATCAGCAATGAAAGTGCTATACATACGTTATATAATAAATTAAAAATAAGTCAAAATCAAATTGACCTGGCCAATATGTATGCTTAATTAATGTATTTGTTACCAATTTACAAAGTTGAGCCCAACCCCCTCCAACCGCTACCACTCCTCCCCCAGACTAGAGGCAATGTATTAATGTGTGGTATGTAACTTTGTTTCTTGCTAACCCAGAATCACCTTGAATGATAAACCACACACTATTTTAGCTATTTGCGAAACAATTCTTCCCAATTCATTATATAGTGTGTTTAGTTGTATCATGTACACTTGATTATGTTTCAGACTAGACAGATAAAGTCATTAGTTCATATGAAGAAGCTCCCTAATAAATAGAGCTAATTTATCTTTTCCCCGACGGTGACGGATTTGATAGCAGCCAGTCGGACGGCTCAATAATAATGAACAACCGATGATCTAACTTGGGGCGCTGACGCCAACAAACATAGAAAACACACCAGACATTAGAATGTATTATTTAATGTTTAACACTCCTAGCATTAGTATATAGATCTTCCCAGTTCAAAGTCAACATTTAATTGTTTCCAAATATTTCGAAGGTTATCTGAATCGAAGTTCATATCCGCTGTCGCCAAATAGAAAATAAAAGACTTCTGAACGTCTTATTAAATGTTAAATTAGATTGAGCTACTCGTGTGAATAATTTACCATAGTTAGGATTGTTCTACTTTTCTATCGCGCTCATAACGTTTTGAAAAATAATATGGGGATAATATCTCTGCCCGATGGGCTGTTTTCTACTTTCAATTGAATAATTGAAAAAGAAGAAGATCCAGACGTGTATCATATTAGAAATGTAAATCATGAAACTAATAATTTGTCTCAGATTTGGGTTTTACTAGTATTAAATTCGAAGTATTATATTGTATATATTATATCGTCAACATTTGATTAACATTTGATTTATATTAAATAGTTATGTACAAAATATATAGACAAGTATACTATAAAACTATAAAAATGTCTCGGTTGGCTAAAAATTGCTTGCCCCACTTTCAACTCGCCAACAATTTCTTGCCACCCCCCCCCATTTTACCCTTCCCCAGGGCTCATAATTATTGCACAGCCCCTAAGTTCACGGTGTTGGACCATTTGATTGCACACGAGGTGAAGCACTGTAAAATAATGATAGACTGCATTTTGATTTCTTCAATTTTAACTGTATATACCTCTAATTACTGTAATTATAATGGCGCTAAACAATCATATTTAAAAGTGATTAAAAACGTAGTAGTAAACTTAGGGCACAGAGATGCAATCAAATGACGTTTATTTGGTCATTGATACTTCCCTGTAATCTCATATGACATGGATATGAGTCATCTGTAATGCATTATGCGTAATTGGCATGATTCTAATTGTACATTGTTTTTATGAGTCTTTGATTTTATCAATTTGACTGCCCGCATCTATTATATTCACCGTATATAACGTCACTCCAGATACTTGGCAATAAAATGATAAAGATCAAAGTTGTAAGTTTGGACTTAGTTTTGGGGCTACCATGCCTACGATTAGTATTAGGATTAAAATAGTTAACTGAGCTTTAAAATATTTCAATAATGAAACAACCTATAGCGATAGTACTGGCCGAAAAAGATTTATATAACTAAAATAATTACTACTTTATTGATTATGTTCAAATGGTGCAAACAAGGTGACTCTTCATATAGATCAGCAAAGCGAATAGTGGGTATAACATATAATAGTAAGGCTATCAAAAGTCAGTAAATAAAGCGAAGTCAGCTTTATAAGATATAATTTTTGATGGATGACAGGGTGAGAACACCTTAATAAGAAGATAATTATGATTGCATAAAAATAACGCGTTAAATGGTAAAGGTTGATTAAAACATGGCGGATATACAATAAATAAAAGTTCTTATACAAAATTGACATGACAAAGAAACTATATGCATGTGTGTATACGCAAAGTAGCAGGTAAGTTGTTATTAAAAATATCACCCGTATACGAGGTAGCCCTTCATTGGGAAAATCAACACAGCTGGCGGGTATAATGTAAGTGTTGAGTGCCTACAAAGGATCCTTACAAACCCGGGCTTACAAAGGATGAAATAGTTTTGATAAATGACACAACTGAAGAAACATGCGAAGTTGAAAATATTGCGTATCAAGTGTTGAACATGTATACACAAAGAATATTGTGCGAGCTAACGGTTCTCCAAGAAAGTAATCACTGCTAGCAGGTGTATATAGTGTAAACTATATTTGGCTACAAAGGTTTCTTTCCAAAGCAAGCCTTGAAAGGATGAAATATTTTGGATCAATGACAAAAAATATACAGGGTGTAACAATAAAATTTATACAATTGGATTTTGACTTCTCAGGAAAAAGAAAAAAACTAAAATAGTTATGGCACAAATGTTATATGTAATACAATCAGTAATATCTTGGCTAAAAGAAGACGTTTAATTGGTTTCTTTACTAGCTTGGGTTCAAAAGTTATGTCCGATTAATTAAAACGTCCAGAAAACGTGTTGGGCCACTTTTGCCATGTTTGCGCACATCAAGTTTGTACCGCTTAGATATACTTATCGTGCATTAAACATCAAAGAACTGACACAAAAGAATTATAAGTCGTGTTTCTTCATATAATGAACATGACCATGAACTTAATGATAATATGATCTTTCTTTAAAATATATAAATGAAGTCAGGAAATTTCTTTCAAATTATCATATAAATAAAGTAATCCCTGAGATATCGTTGGTAAAACTGAAAACAGTTTTTACATCCATAAGTACAAAACAATACAATTTTGAAATTAAGTTCAGCTTGGCTTCTAGCTGTTCTGAGGCAATCACTATTGCCAGCATTTCTGTTAACAAATCCTACATACTTCTCATAGTTATATGTAATTGTATGCCTTGATGGAATACATGAGTTTGGAAATGAGCTATAAATAATCTTATGGTTTCTGATTGACTCCATGTGCTACCGAATGTCACAACCATAAAAATGCGCTCTTCCAACGTGAATTGGGGTTGAAGTTGTTGAGCTGCACCAACGATTTCTAGTAAATGAGGTTGTTATGTCAGTGATTAGTTGTGACTTTCAAAAACTCAAGGAGATATTCTATTATGTAATCATTTCTACCACTTCGAATACCCCATTGTTTAAAACTACCTATCATAAGAGCATCGTCCATGGTTCCAATTCTATTCAGTCACTTTTGTAACAGTTTAGACAAAAGTGGCCCAAGCGGTTTTAAAACTAGGTTACATAATTGGCCATATCTTCACTTTTATACCGTCGATTTTATTTAAACAAAGCTTACCTGGTGGCTAAAGAAATTATCTTGATAGACATATAAATATCAAACCACAACATAAGCGGCATACTTGTGTCATTCTATTTTCAAAATTGTACAAGTTTTATTGTTACACCCTGTATATCACCGGTCAAGAAACACGGTAGGTTTGTCCTTAATGCGGGAAAACCTGATCTACGATCTCGACCGACCTAGATTTCAGTTTTTGGATTTTGTTTTTGAATTTGCTGTATGCATGACGGAAATTGCTGTACGTATGTAATGTCAGCTGTTTGGGGCTTAAATTATATTTATTTTGGTTGAAAAATGTCATAAAAACGAGGGGAAACTGCAATTTATTTACAGATTTTGGTTAAAAAACGATGGTTGTAAAACGTACGATGGTCCAATCCGTCTTTTTCCATCAGCATCGTTCACTCTCTTTTTGGAATGTCTAGCTCATTAATTTACCTCACATTGTGTAGTATGATATTTTGCACCAAACACATTCAAAGGTCATTCTATATACGACTGAGAAAACATATTTGGGTTAAAGAACTGTGCCCGGAGAAGATGAGTCTATTTGAGCGCTAGTTGAGGTCCATACCCGATTGATGTGATTCAGGAGTTTAGCCTTACACTTGTCAGTAATGTTTAGCGCGTATCACGTTGCCTGTGTTTTTTAAATCAGTAAAATAAAGTGTGAGAACTTGTACATCAAAGCTAATTCATAGCAGGGGCTTCACATGTATATCAACATTGGTATTTATCGGTAACATACACCAAGTTAGAACATAGAAAGAGCACTGAAGATTATAAAAGGTTTGTGATTCAACGTGATTTGAAGCGCAAATACTATTCTGTCTCCCTGGGGTAGATGGAGCTCAATTGAAATCATTGGTGTCTTAAAATATTCAGGGTTGTCTTCATTGTTTCACAACGACAACTCAGAATTCTATTGACCACCTCTTTGTGATGTTATTATCAAATTGCTGTGGTGTACAACCGTTTTGTCATTGTCTTGCCGTCCTCATTGTTTCGCTTAAAAAGTAGCTCGTTATAGGTACGAGTTTATTCGTTATTTGTCACTATAAATTTACACATCATGATTTGTTATAAATTTGTATTAATTGCATACAGAAAGTACTCTACTAAAAACATTGTGGGTCACTAAATAATTAAAAATCGAGAAAAAATCATCAAAAATTATACCCTGCAAGTGATAAGATCAAACACCACCTAGCAAGGGTAAAATGTAACAAATGATGGAGGATTCTGTTCGTTCGGACACTTGAATAAGGCTACATGCGATTGAATGGGCTTCATATTTCGTCGGATTCATCACATAGTGACGTATCGTGATTTTGGTCATTTTTGAAATTTTGGGTATATAAGTTTCAAATAGTGTCCTCTTCAGTTACGCCAAGTCCAAAAGCTAAAATCATACGATACACTTTTTCGTAAATAGGAAAAAATCGCATCACATAGTGGCGTATCTTGTCACGATATGCCACTATGTGAAACACTTTTTCCTATGTTAACGGTGTTTCTCACATACTGACATTTAACTTTGGAATCATTTTTGAAAGCTGTGAAGTAAGTACAAGAAGGTGCTTTGAACACCTACGAACAGTTTTCATACATTAAATTCGAAATTAGTGCAAAAGCACAACAACACAACCGTATTACAAATCGGCATTTTTTCAAACTCGTTTTTCTCCGATATGCACTTTCCAGTTTTCCTTGCGATATGTGATGAACCAATCAAATTGAATTATGTTAATTATGAAAAATGACTTATTTTTAACTTTATTTACTTATTCTTTACTTTTAAGCCATGTCTAAAAACCGCTTTATACCGCTTTTCATGGATCACTAATAGCGCCTTTAACTGCTCGCTGATCCTATAAGGTATTTCTATTGTAGAATCATCAATAACTTTATTAGTTGTGTGTTTTACTTTTCTTTGCCTTTTGTCTTTTCATCATCCACTTGCTAATATCCTGAGACAAATCCCATCTCCCATGATCACCATTACTAGACTAGATTCCATACATGCCTCTAGAATTAACCCCAATCCTCAGTGACAAATCATTCGATGTTTCCGTTCTCGAATCTGGAACACACTCCCAATTCACATCCGAAAATCTACTTCTATTAGCACAATAAAAACCTACAAATCACGTAATGTAATTATCTTGCCAAAGTCTTATCCATGCTGTGCATGATTTACTCTCTCGTTCTCAATTTCCTCTGTTTGTCTCTCTCTCATTCTCTCCCCCCTCTCTCTTCATTTCACATGTCTCTCTCCGTGTGTTTCTTCTCCTTCTCGGCCATATTATTCACTCTCTCCGTCTCGCACTCACTCCTCCTCCTCCACTAACTCTTTCAATCTCCCTCGCTCTCTCCCCCTCATTGCCTATCGCTCCGAACTTCAGATATTAAATTTAAGGCCCATTCAGTGATCCTTGCAAAAGTGTAGAAAAAATCAAATTGTGTATATTGAATAAAAATTTAAGGATAAGTCATTAAAGTTGTCATTGTATGAATTTTTGAAATGAAAGAATTGACAAAAAAGAAACGAAAATAGCACTATCGACAAAGTTAAAGCCACTTTCAATCAAATATATGTAGCTAATTTCTGTACATGAGTAGAGAAATTACTGATTCATGTAAAATGTCTAATTTTGTCTTTAGCTTAAACACTGGCAGGCTATGTTAGCTCATCTATGACACTAACAAAGATACAAAAATATGCATTTTGATTATTTTTACGATACTATGGATGAGCAAATCACTGAATGGGCCTTTAAGAATTATGTTCTTTTCTTTCTTTGCTCTTATATGGCATCATTTTAAGCTGAAATTAACTCAAATAACTCTCTCGTATATTTCTTTATTAAATTCTGTTCGTATCTTGCTATAAAAGCCTTTTCGTTGTTTTATGTACTACTAGAAAAGCATAATTAATTTTGTTGAAGACCCTTATTTAATACCTGATAGATATCTTACCTTTAATTCAATTATACAAGGATGGTCTTCACTTTAGGCTATGTAGTCTTTTGTGCAACCCGTTATTTATTTACTTTTTTCGCACATGCATTATTTCCGCGCTCTTGAACAGAATGTTATCTCACCGCTTTCAGCATTACCCAGCGTCAAACCTTTTGTATTCGTGTGATGGATTTATCTCTCTCCCTCCCTCTAACTTTTTCACTATCTCTCCCCTGTCTACTTCTCTCCTGTCTCTCTCACTCGTTCTCTTTTTCTTTAAACTTACTCACATGATTGTTTTCGTCTTTCTCCTTGATCTTTAATATTTTTCTCTTTTTTCTTTCCGTTTTGCACCCAGCTTGATGTAAGACATGGGCTTTTAGCATGGGGAGTGCATTTTGCTTCAGTTTGACCCTTTAAACAAGCAAGCAAGCAAACAAGATACCATTATAATTGGAGTCAGAATTCCTAACTGTTTTTCCTTGTTCACGAATTTACAATCACATTTATTACCATGATTGCATAAATAGATGCAATAAAGTGAAATTCGTTTCCAATTCTGGCTTCTTCTTTCTGCATAGTAGCGTATTGAATGTTGCTTTTTGTTACGCATATATGCATTTTGTAACACATATTGTTATTATATATAACTTAAGACTGTCAAGATCTACTTAAATAATTAAAAAATTCGCATGATTGAAATAAATGCATTTTCTAAATGGAAGAATTCTGACTGTGAATTACGCTTGTCGCCATTAGGGCGTTAAACTGTTTAAAACAACATATCAAAAATCCATTATCTCAAAGCGAAGCAAACGCAGCACTTCCGTATGAATAATCACATTTTCAAAAAAAAAAAAAAAAAAAAAAAAAAAAAACACCTCAAAAGTCTTTACCTATCGGAATCATTTAGATTTTACTTTTGAATAAGTTGCAAAGACGGAACATCTGTCGGATCCAAAATTACTTAACCCCATTGTTCAAGTATATGATTTACATAATGTTATTTGTATTTAACAAGCTCAAAAGATGTTGAGAAGTTCTTGAGATAAGTCATGTAATCTGAATCAGTCGAAATCAATCATCAATTCATGTATTTGTAGCGGTTCAAAACTGATCTGAAACGGATTAAAGTTGGAACAGAGTTTCGGATCATATGATAAAAAATCAGCTAAGTTGAATGGACTATTCCAGAAAATAAGTGCACATCATCTATAGAGGAGTAAATTTTCAATGAAAGAAATGTCTGGATTTCCAGGTTAGGTTCCTGAAAACGACTGGAATTCCATTTGCCAATGCACAGCGTAATGTTTCCCATTACTACGTCTAAATAATCGCCATGATGTTGACTAGAAAAATACGCTAGAGGGGGTAGTAATTCGGCATAACTCGCTAAGACTCGTGATGAATCGGAAGACCCGAGCGGACCGAACGTACTTCGGAACTCAACATGGCTGCGCCCAGTGGCTTCACACACGATAGTTGTTGTCAAAATAAATCGCATTATTTGCCTCGTTTACCGACGTTTTTGGACAAGTTTGCAATAGGTTTTCAATTCACCTTATATCAGAGAAGCAAATAATAAGATGGACTAAGGACAAATATTGCCACGGACATCGAATACAGTCAATACACAGCGAAAACATTGACCAACACGTACTGCACTGCCAGTGTTTGTGTCTGTGTGTACAGCTATTGTTTGTGTACGTGTACGAATCTGCAAGGTGGGTTTCTTTTTTAATATATGAGGATTACATTTGTTTTGCAAACTAAAATGACACAACATTATATTAGGGCTGTGCAATAATTATGAGCCCAGGCCTGTGGGAGGGTAAAATGGGGGGGGGGGGGATTTTTAGTGAGCCGAAGGGGGGTTTGGCAAGCCGAGAAGGGGGGAACAATTTTGACTCACATTCATGGGATACCATGAATGTTTGCCAAAATTGCTTGCCCTCCCCTTTCTCGGCTTGTCAAAATTACTTCCCCCTTCGGCTCACTAAAAATTTATTCCCCAAAAAAAAAAAAAAAAAATAATACCCTCCCACATGCCTTGGGCCTTGGCTCATAATTATTGCACAGCTCTGGCTAATGTTGTGTCCTTTAGTTTTTGGGCAATTTTTATGGGCCAAGTCCAAGAGGGAGGGGGCAAGCAATTTTTGACGGGCTGTTTGGAAATTTTATCCCCCTGGGGGCTCTTAATTATTGCACAGTCCTTAACCATGTGAACTGGCAGTATAGGATTCTAGGAAAACATGATTTCACTCCATCTGCAAACACTATACTTCAAGATTTAATTTTAGGATAGTTATACCCAGATAATTAAATTGCCCGATCTGGAAGGCTTTCTCATTTCAAGATTTAACTACAAAGTAACAATAGCATGTCAAATTTATTCGTATTACATCAATTGTCTTTTGTATGTACTCGGCCATTTTTCTTCTATTCCGCTACCTACTATCCTGAGTATAGGAATTTTAAATAAACCGTGACCAGTGTGATTTTCAATTTAAAAAGCGAGTGCATCCGAGTTAAAAGAATAAAACTAAAAGCATCACTGTCTGATAAAAGGCGGTCCACAGTCCTGATAATTCGTAATTAATCATTGGCTTTTTTTTTCTAATTCTAATTACAGATGCAGTAGAACAACTGAGGATAATGGCACAATTCTTGAAAGTCAAAAAAGATGGTTTGGAAGTCGACAGCTGGCATCTGTTATGTGTTGCATGTATTCAAAACTCTCCCAACATGCTGCCTAGAACTGAAAAAGTCAAGAATTTAATTTTTCGAAGAAAAATCTTACCTGGAGGTTGACTATTTTATAAGAACTTAAATACTTGCATAGCGATTTTATGTGGTGCATAAACTAACTACATGCATGATGCACTGGTAAATATTTGCTCTAATTATAAAAACAATAAGGCACTCAACAAGTGACACTCACAATGTGTGATGCCTACAACTGCAATGCAGAGTTCTTATAGACTGTATGTAGCTAGCATAGAATGATTGGAAATGTCCGATGAGCAGGAACTTTTATTTGGTTAGCCTCAAGTTCAATAGTGACGTCTTTTCGTGGTTATACCATACAAACCACCCTTGTATATACATGTGCGCTCTGTGCAATTAACTTAACGCTTGCAATTCAATACTCCACTGGCCCACCAAAATATACACCGATGTCACTATTGAACTTGAGGTAAACCAATGTATAGCCAAGGTTTCTGGAGGGGGGGTGATGGGTAAGGTGTACCTTCATTCCAATAATTAACATTTGAGGGTTTCAGACCAGAAGGCCCCAATTGCAATAGCTGCCCTGTAGACATCTCAATAATTTCTGCATTAAGTAGTGTACATATATCTCTAAAATATGACACCTGGCAGCTATTGCAGATAGGGCCTTCTGGTCCTAAACCCTTGTCTTGTAAATGCTTTATTATTGGCAGACGACACTATTTCTCTCATGAAGATTAGCATTTCAGTTTTGGTTTTGGTGCCCCAGATCTTTGTCATTTTCAAGGCATTCTTCATCACCTTTTTGTCTTAGTGCCCTTAGTAGTCTTTTGGGAAGACTTGTGTGCAGGCCTCAAATTTCAGGATTTTTTTTTTTTGGGGGGGGGGCACATTTTCAAGCCTCCCTCCCAAAAAACAAAATTGAAATTCAAGGCCTGCACACATTCCACATTCCTTCCCAAAATACTAGTGACTGCCAATAGACAAAAAGAAATGATCTTTATGTACTTATAAATAATTACTTAAGTTTTTACATCTATTTTTCTGATACATTAAAAAAGACAAGAGTTCATGAAATAAACAAATTAGCATGATGAATATGTAGTTTTGATCACTGTTTATTTTGAGATCTGTAAAAAAGTAAAAAAATAAAAAGCACAATTTGTTTAATGTTTTTTGTGTTTGGCATAAATAAGCAACCAAACCAAAATAGTTCAACAATGATGGGAATTTTTTACCAGCCTCCAGTGTGATGGAAGATATCCAGTATACTCTCTCAAAATTCCTCAACTTAAAAATCAATCTATTGGATTAAAACATTTAAATGAAATTTGTGAATTCTAATCTAGTAAGAAACATTCAATCTAATTCGATTTTTAATGTTAAAAAATTGCTTGGATTGAAATCAATTTGATTCAATTTAATTCTATTTTAATTCAAGGAGTTAAAAATCAATGTAAGCAATTTTTCATACCTTAAATTAAAATCGAATGAAATTGTATTCTGTCTAAATTGAATATTTATAATAGATCTGAATAACATTTTACACATTCCATTACACCTAATTTATGAGTCCCGACTTTCAATACTAGTATTGTTCTTCAATTAGCGACATTGAAGTGCGTTTCTGAACTCCGTCATCATTTCAGTCCTTATGTTGCATTGGTTTTGACTGCCTTTGCTGCAAAGAGTGACATGAAATGGCTCACGGGGCATCCGTCAATGGTGACTACCAGTTGGTTGTTGCTTGTACAGTAGCTCTCATCTTTTAGCAGGCCTGAAAAAGAAAATATAAATTTAGAAAATTTGTTAGGATAGAGCTGGGACAGTGGTAAAAATAAAGTGTAAAAAAAAGTGGTAAATAAAACATTTCAGACACCCCTTTTGCATCAGCCCCCCCATTACAAGTGTTTGTGAATGGTCCCTTAGCTGTTCCTTGATTGCGAAAGTCTTGTTTCGCCACCGGAGAATGTTACCCCTGAACACCACCCCCTGGTGCGGTCACTCACCAATTTCATTTATTTTTCATTTACTCCCCCCCCCGTCGGTGCCGTTCACAAACACTTGGTAACAGGGGGACCTGATGCAATTTAATGGGGAAAATAGGGCCCCTTTCAGACCTAATATTATTTATTTTCAGAGCTCCCGGTAACTTATGTTCTATGAGAAAAATTGAAAAATGAAGGTGATATTTTTGAAGTACCCCCCCTTCAGAGGGGTAAAAAAATTCAGCCCCCCTTTTTGCATAGAATTAAATATAGTATTTTTTGAAAGAAAAAACTTTTAGGGGTATCATTTTCTCCGGGTGGTGTGGGACCCCCGGTAGGGGGTCATGAATACCTCTGGTGGGCAGCGTCAAATTTTTTAACCCCTACCACTTTGAGCTACATTTTTTATGACCCCCTTGCCCCGTGCATTAAAAATAAAAAACTCCCTACCTATTCTTGGCGTAAACAAATTATACCCCTTACTTTTGGTCTAAAATTTATGACCCCCTGCCCCGTATATTCATACCCGGCACTTACCCCCCCTCCCCTCCAAAGAAAATGACAGCCCCCTTATAATATCATGGACAATTTCTACTGAAATTCACCCCAAATAAATAGTGGGAAAATTAATGTCTGCTATTTACAAAGAAATTCGTCGTCCGTATTCCATAGTGGCGTATAGTGGGGCGCCGCGAATAAACAACTTTTCGAGAAAATCGGGTTTGAAGAAATGCCAATTTAAAATCGAGTTGTGTAAATCAGACATTCATTATATTTTGTAAATGATGTGAAATTTCTGTAGTAAACTAAATAGATTTTATTGTTATATATTTTTCAAAAGAAATAAATACATACTTTTGCTGGCAAACTGATAATAAAACTATACGTCACTATGGAAAACGAACAAAACGCAATACCCTAACCTTACATTAACCGTACGCCACCTCGGTCGCCGTGTAATCCCTATGGCGTTACTTTTCGTCGTTCGTATTCCATAGTGGCGTATAGGTCCGATACGCGTACGCCACTATGACATACGATGTTTTTCATTTTTGCCGATATTTCATAATTATAAAATGTGTATAAAAAGTGGCGTATGGTCGATACGCCACTATGGAATACAAAAATGTCACTTTGTAACTATACGCCACATTTAATTAATTAATTACTAATTAATTAGCTAATTATGACTGATGAGACTTAGAAAAATGAAAGAGAACATCATTAAAAACATATGTGCCAATTTTCAAAAAATGACCAAAAATCACTATACGCCACTATGGAATACAGCCGACGAATTGCCCTTCACCATATATCCATCAGCATAAGCAATTAATATTTCGCAGTGTTGTAAATAAGACATGTGGGCTAATTTCACAATTAGCGAAATTCACCATACCGGAAGCTCTGAAATGGTCCCAAAGTCGGTCGAGACATGGCCACTTTGCTGGATCGTGACAAAAACCTACCCTATGAACACAAAATTGTCCAAGACAGTAAAAAATTGTCCAGCCTCTCAGACCAACTGCATTGAAAGCTTGAGTTGTCCGTAATGAAGAAAAAACTTCAAGACAAATCACATTCACCTAAGTTTGTAAGATATTCCCATTTTAAAATCGCATTTTCGTATCAAAATATTGCATACTGGGTCTCAAAATCGCACTCCCTAATATCAGTCAGTTTTCAATCTTTAAAAAATCAGGAAAAATCTATTTCTTGACCGTTTTTTACGGGGTTTGAAGCATTGAAAAGCTCTGTTTACTTACCAGCGAGACGGCTACACGGAAGTCATGTTGATTCACGCTATGCACTATGGGTAACCAATTTCCGAAAGTAGCCGATCACCGATTTATGAATGAAATTGCAATGTTACGAACATTCGCGATGACGTCATTTCGTTACATGTCACGAGCTACTCGCGCGCTGATTGGATGAATTCGCCGACGTAGTAAATTTTATATACGGAAACATTACGCTGTGCAATGCTACAGCAAATATTAACAATCTAAGGTACGCAGATGACACTGTCCTGATAGCTACATCTAAGTCAGATCTTCAACAAATAGTCAACAAAGTTGTGACTGAAAGTGAGAAGAAAGGACTGTTCATTAACTGCAAGAAAACTGAGTGTCTGGTAGTTACAAAGCAAAAGGATGCTCCTATCTGCAACATTAAAATCCATGAGGGCAATCTGAAGCAAGTTGACAGGTTTAGCTATCTGGGAAGCTGGATCACAACAGATGGGAGGTGTGACAGAGAAATCAATAGGCGAATTGCAATGGCAAAAGAGACTTTCACAAGGATGAGGACCCTCCTTTGTAATTTGAATATCACCATGAGTACAAGACTCAGGGTCTTAGATTGCTATGTACCACCAATTCTGAAATATGGTTGCGAGAGCTGGTTAGTCTCAAAGGCAATGGAAGATCGATTGCAAGCAACGGAAATGTGGTTCCTCAGACGAATGTTGATCCCTTGGACTAGTCACACCACAAATGAAACAGTATTGTATAGAGCTGGTAGTCAACGGATGCTCCTGAGGAAGATCCGGAAACTGCAACTTGATTTCCTGGGCCACTGTATGAGGAAAGACGATCTGGAGTGTTTGTTCCTTACGGGGAAGATTAATGGAAGGAGAGACAGAGGGCGCCAGAGGACAACATATCTTCAGAGTATCGCAGCCTGGACGGGTGTGGATAACATCAAGCTGTTGAGATTGGCAAAGAACAGGATAGATTGGCATTCCATGGTCGCCCACGTCACTGGATATGGCACTTAGAGAGAGAGAGAGAGAGAGAGAGAGAGAGAGAGACAGCAAACAGTTTGGAAATGAAATAAAATGTATAAAAAATCAAGAAATCTTCCGAAATAAGCCTCTTAAATTTAGGATTTTCGATTTTGCTGATTTTTTGTTGTTGGACAGAGTTTCGTATCAGATGATTATGAATCAGGTAAGTTGAATATTTGATTCGGATATTAATCGATTTGATCTGTACTCTATAAACGTGTGATTTCGTACTGATATGAAATATGTGTCGCAATTTTAAAACGCTTTTAAGACAAAAGTTCCCCGTGCACAAAATTTCAGTCACTTCGCCATATCTATCACCTGCTGATCTCGGATGCGGCACTTTCAAAATTGTTTTCTTTGCAAACCTCTTTTCAATTATAAACCCCTGATTTGTCACAATAAAAATGTCAAATATATTCCATTCATGCACGCTATGTTTCATTTTCAATTGTATACCCATGTTATCACATTTTTCTCACTCACAAACGATAAATTATATCCGTCTTAATACATATTCTGAAATTTTATCAGGCTGATAAACTAGGCGGAAAACGGAAGCATAGACTGGCATAGTAAGATCGGGATAGAGTTACCCATGGGCTATGTATCATGCTTAGTATGATCTTCTCACTCAACTTGCTCTAGGTGAAGTGAACTATGGGTTAAAACGTTTTATATGCCCGATTTATTGCTATAGTATGGGAGCTATGTATAACCTACAAAAGTCAGACTGGAATTCTATGTGATATTCACGATATTGAATTCTGTTTCTTCTCTTCCTCTTCTCCAAGAATCACCAATCCAAAACGAGGGACGCCTTCAAGTGGAATTTGATACAAATCGGTAACACAATAAGGGTCTATCTTAACAATATCTGGTTTTTAGCTAGATATTTTTCGGGCTATGGATTTCACTGTATAAGTTACAAAAGTCAGCATCAAATTATACATGACATTCACGATATTGAATACGTTTTCTTTTCATCTTCTTTACACATGTTAAGAACCATCTCCCTAAAGTTTGGGATGTCTTCAAGTGGAATTTGGAGAAATATGTTACACATAATACTTTTGCAAAACCGATGTGTGATGTTTTGATACGAGTTTAATACGGTGGGGCAAAAGGGTAAGTAATTCTTAGACGTTTCATTTTCAAACTTCAGCAGTATTCATATGAAAGGTTATACTTCTATCTTTATCTCATTGCAGGAAGTCTTAGGAATAATTGAATCCTATCGAAGTGTTCTTTGCAAACTTGTTGCAATCCCAACTCAAGAGGTTTTGACTGCCTTCACAAAATTAATAAGCTCTCAGATACGTTATGAATTCTTTAATAAGAAAGGTTTAAAAAAAACTCGTTGAGCATTTCTTATTGCCATATAGGACCATTAGAATGTGGCCATTGTGGATTATCTTACAACCTAAGATACCATTTGAAAGCATGTGTTAAAAGTCAATGTATCAATTGCTTGTATTTTAAGAATCGCGGCAATTGCTTGCCTACCAATAGAGCAGACCGGGACGATATCGGGATTTATTGAGTTGACTGCAACCTACACAAATCGGCCCAAGTACAATATGACTTAATACCGAGAATCGAGAGCTAGTACATATTATAGCAACATCCCAAAATTATATGGGCAAACCGGGTCGGGGAAATAGATTTGTTTTAACGTTTGTGCTATATCGTATTTAATGTTATGCGACGAAGCTAATACGAAACACCACAACCTTATGCTTGCAAAATCGTAATATCCATTAAGTTTGCCAAACGTCCAATGATCCATATTTACAGTGCGGTCAATCATCAGCACCTGAGGGTGTTTTACACTGAATTATACACAAACAAACAATTAAACAAACAAATGTAAACTAAAACATTTTCCAAAAGTATACACCTCACGGTTGTTTGATGTATATAGAATTAGCTTCATTATTAACTAAATGCAAACTATAGATGGCGCTATTTATCCTAAATCATATTTCTTTATTTGTAAGGGGTAGGCAATTAATACGGCCATTAAAACAGCTGGAATAGGTGAAACAAGCAACAAGGAAATTTTGTAAACATATTTTATCAAACAATAATAGGAATTATTTGTATTAAAAGCTTGAAAGAGCAATTTCCAGTAACTAAATAGCGCCACCAATGTTGTCATTAAAAGATACGTTTTATATCCGAAAAAGCTTTAAAAAATGATATAAAAGTGAATAATTTTGTAAAAGAGGGAAAATTAAAGTTGAGAATGACTCAAAAGCATCTGTATACATTAGCTTGATATCACTTTAAGCTGTTTAAGCCTAAAATTTGGTTGTACATGATGTTTTGTTTGAAAAACTAATAAATGATCCCATCAAACAACCGTGACCTCTGATTGAGTTTTGAGTGGTGATGCAGAAAACGTACTTACCATCTCCAGTAATCTAACAATTTTAAAGCTCATGAAATTCACAAGGAATATCATATTAATGGTGTACATTAACCGAGCTTGCAAATCACAATAACATCGACTTGGACACGCTTTCTCGAGCTTATAAGAACATGTTCTCACTTTAAACATGTTAATTGCCAAAATACCATAATCCCTATCGATGACATTTACGATTGCAGCCTGGTTCTATAATTAATTCCCTTTCCGTCTGCTATTGATGAGGTAGAACGCTCCTTGAAATCAAACGCATTTCACCTCGTCAGTTGAAGAAACCAAAATACAGAGTGACTTCTCCAATATTCAAAAATTATATTACTCGGAAACAGCTTAGTGGAAACAAAACCTTAACCAAGTTCACCCTATTATCTGCCCTCACTCCCACGGGGAATGCCTAGAGACTAAAATAGATTTTATTCTATTAGCCTATGTAGAACATAGATGTAATTATGAGTACTTCGGGTATCCGGAGGCAATTCCTGAGATTTAAATGTATATTAATCAAATCATTAATATCATTTCAATTTATACATACACCTGTATCGCCTGAAAATAATGACTCTACATACCTTGTCAAAGAGCATGAAGAGACCGAACTCTTCCTCGTTTGCTTCGTCGCGCCGTTAGTGGGTAGAGATAACACAATTGTTACCAAATTAATTAAAAAGTTGAGTAAAAGTATTTTATACCATACAAATACCAGACATGTTTGGACTCTGTTTAATCCTGTGTGATTTTTATATTAATTTAAAATAAGGTGTAATTTTGAGTTTTAAATGAAATAAAACACTTTTGGATTTCTTCGCAGACAGCTCGAGTTTCAAGGTGGCTATATTTGGGACTTAAAACTTAAGTTATACTAGATGTGTTTTGACTTATTGACATTGATCTCAAGGGGGTTATTTTTTGATTATCAGAACAAAATTACATTATTTTGTTCATTTATGTACTACTTGCGCTCCTACCCTTATTGTATTAGGCCAAATAAAAAATAAACATGTTTTACGTCCCCTGCCCCTTCCTTTTTTGAATTTTCTTAAATTTTATTTTTATTTTTTGAAATTCAGTTATAACTTGATTCTAGGAAGTACAGATGCTTTCTATAGCCTTGATAATATACAAGTGTTTTGTGATAGTTAGAGGGGGCATATCTCTCAGAACAACAAATAAAAAGAGGCCTCCTCCTTTTTCCACGCATTATTGTATACACTAAAACAGCTCTAATTATGGGTATTTACACCGATTTTGCGATAAAAAATAAAAAATAAAAAGTCCCCTCTTCCTCCTTTTTTCAGAAACCTGGACGTGAAACATGTTTTTTTATTTTACTTGGCCTTATGTAGCAGTATCGGGCTATTCCTGTTGAAATTCATACACCCCATAAAAAATAATGAGCTGAATCTCTCACACCGGGAGTGTGAATTTCATATGGGATTACCTGAAATTTATTATCACTATAAAGTTGAAAATACCCCCTGTGTGGGAGATTAAGATCATATCTTCCATGCATGCATTGTATAATAGTATTTGATAGTTTGCAATTGACAATCCAGCTTCCTTTATGAGCTCAATTCATGTGCGAGGATGGTGTCACAGTGCATCTATATCAAATGTGATTTCCGAACCAATCTATAATATTCCCAAGTTTGTTATCGCAAATAAATCATATTTTTCCAAGCTTCCACACAATCAACTTCATGGAAGCTCTAACTTTCTATTATTTGCTACAAGTATGATTTCTACTGAAAATAGCAGTAATGTTGTTTTTGCTACAAGTATGCTTTCTGGTGTTTTCTACTGAAGATAGCGCTTGTGTTATAAATTGCTACACGTATGCTTTCTACTGCAGTAAAATAACGACACTTGTCGGACATGTTATTTTTATTCTTCCCTTAGGTTAATAGAGATTAGAAAAATATCATTTTCTAAAAACCCGGCTAAAACAATGAAATACAAAATAAGTTCAGTATTTCTTTTGGTGGTATTTCAAATAAGTTAAGCGACAAGTATCTCATAAGGTAATATCGCGTCACATATTGCCTCCAAGGGACACAAAGTATTAACAATTTATAGTTTCAACTAAAGTATGTCTTGCAGCCTCTAATATTCTTTAAAAAAATAAACGAATGGCACATCTACTCGGCGTAGCGCTATAACAACATCATTCCGAAGGCCCTCTGAAATAGATACGTGTAATGCTTTACACAGGTAAATTGTTATGTAATATCTTTACACCGTATACAAGTGTATTGTTGTGATCATGTGTAATTTTTAATATAAACGAAGTGTGTATTTCACGGACCATGTAACAATGCCTTCTATTGAAAGAGGGCAGTATACTATTTGGAGTGGAAATTTTGTACAGCGTGTGCGTTCCCGTCCAGTTTGCGTTTACGGCCTTCACATACGTTATGTATTAGTATATTGCAAAATATAATTGCCCCGTAAGCAAATCAGAATAGAGGGAATTTCGATATGTATGAGATTAAAGTTACATTATTTTAATATCAGCAATGAAAGTGCTATACATACGTTATATAATAAATTAAAAATTAGCCAAAATCAAATTGACCTGGCCAATATGTATGCTTAATTAATGCATTTGTTACCAATTTACAAAGTTGAGTCCAACCCCCTCCAACCGCTACCACTCCTCCCCCAGACTAGTGGCAATGTAATGTGTGGTATGTAAATTTGTTTCGTGCTTACCCAGAATCACCTTGAATGATAAACCACACACTATTTTAGTTATTTGCGAAACAATTCTTCCCAATTCATTAGTGTTTAGTTGTATCACGTACACTTGATTATGTTTCAGACTATATACAGATAAAGTCATTAGTTCATATGAAGAATCTCCCTAATAAATAGAGGTAATTTATCTTTCCCCGACGGTGACGGATTTGATAGCAGCCAGTCGGACGGCTCGATAATAATGAACAACCGATGATCTAACTAGGGGTACTGACGCCAGCAAACATATAAAAACACACCAGACATTAGAATGTATTATTTAATGTTTAACACTCCTAGCATTAGTATATAGATCTTCCTAGTTCAAAGTCAACATTTAATTGTTTCAAAATATTTCAAAGGTTATCTGAATCGAAGTTCATATCCGCTGTCGCCAAATAGAAAATAAAAGACTTCTGAACGTCTTATTAAATGTTAAATTAGATTGAGCTACTCGTGTGAATAATTTACCATAGTTAGGATTGTTCTAATTTTCTATCGCGCTCATAACGTTTTGAAAAATAATATGGGGATAATATCGCTGCCCGATGGGGTTGTTTTCTATATTAACTTAATAATTGAAAGATAAGAAGAAGAGCCAGACGTGTATCATATTAGAAATGTAAATCATGAAACTAATAATTTGACTCAGTCTTGGGTTTTACTAGTATTCATTTTAAAGTATCATATTTTCCAATTTACACATTTCGTCAACATTTGATGAGTATTAATTTTGATGAAGCAAAAGCGAAAGTACTGGCCCAAAAAGATTTATATAACTAAAATAATTACTACTTTGTAGATTATGTTCAAATGGTGCACACAAGGTGGCTCGTCATATAGACATGACCAGGAAAGCGAATACTGTTAACAGGTATAACGTAAATAACGTAACGTTATCAAAAATATAAAAAAAGCGAAGTATAATTTTTGATGGATGACAGGGTGCAAACAACTGAATAAGAAGATAATTATGTTTGTATATAAATAACGCGTTAAATGGTAAGGTTGCTTAAAACATGGTGATACTAGAGTTTAATGGCGGATATACTATAAATTAAGGTTCTTATATAAAATTGACATGACAAAGAAACTATATGCATGTTTGTATACGCAAAGTAGCAGGTAAGTTGTTATTAAAAATATCACCAGCATACGTGGTAACCCTTCATTGGGAAAACCAACACAGCTAGCGGGTATACTGTAAGTTATGAGTGGCTGCAAAGATTCCTTACAAACCCGGGCTTACAAAGGATGACATAGTTTTGATAAATGACACAACTGAAGAAACATGCGAAGTCGAAAATATTGCGTATCGACTGTTGAACATGTATACACAAAGAATATTGTGCGAGCTAACGGTTCTACAAGAAAGTAATCACTGCTAGCAGGTGTATATAGTGTAAATAATATTTGGCAACAAAAGTTTCTTTCCAAAGCAAGCTTTGAAAGGATGAAATATTTTGGATCAATGACAAACATAACACCGGTCAAGAAACAAGGTAGCTTTGTGCTTAAGGCGAGGGTAAAACCTGTTCTACGGGCTCGACCGACCCAGATTTCAGTTTTTCGAATTTGCTGTATGCATGACGTAAATTGCTGTACGTATGTAATGTCAGCTGTTTGGGGCTTAAATTAGATTTATTCTGGCTGAAAAATTGCCATCAAAACGAGGGAAATTGGAATTTATTTACAAATTTGGTAATTTCTAGAGTCTTTCGTTAAAAAACGATAGTTGTAAAACGTAAGGGTTTTTATTCGCATACGTTGGTATTGACACTCAAACGACTTAGGCTAATCGAGATCCATCTTTTGCACTTTTTTTTGTGATAAAAAATGTAGCCGGCAACCATCGCGGTTAGAGAAAATTTTCTACAGTAGAATCTACGAAGCTTCAAACTTATAGTTAGGTTAAAATAGATATTCAATTTTATATTTGACGCTCTCATATTAAGACGTCCAAATGGGTAGGTAAGTAGGCCTTCCTCAGATCCTTCGTTCGGAAACACAAAATCCATGTCCCATGAATAAATTCAACCTCCCGAATAGAAGGGGTTAAGAGTATAAGGGTACTTCCCTCATTGTGATCTACTTGGTGTATCGAAAAAATTTAAGCGACTTCAGAATCCTTTATAGATTTATTTGGTTCTTTGCGGATCTCTAAAAGCAAAACGCAGGAATCCAATCTGAAGTCCCGGGAATGAATGTTCTATCTGATAGCTCCATATCAGACAGCACGATATAAATGAGCAGGTTGATCATTTGACACTGTTCCACTACGGTTTAGCTTACGTACACAATCTAATTCTACAGTGCGTTATCGTCACATCGAAGCAAGGAAATCAAGAAACCAAGCAAACGGACACATAAAGATATAAACAAAAGGAAAAATATTTGTTCCTGTTCTTCCTTCGGCATATTTCCTTATTAAATTTTAATCTAAGAAAATGCATGGTCGGTTTTATCATATTTATAAGAAGGATGAAACCGTCCAGCACTACAATATAAGTGCAGGCGTCAGAAGCGATCGTTTTTGTAACTCATCACGTTAGATTTCATGTTTATGCCTGTCAATATCATAGAGGGTTTGAAGTGTGAAATCTTGAACGTCAGAGCTTATAATAGCAACATGTCATTTTATTTTTCTGTACAAATCGCCCCTCACCTCACATGAACGCAGGGCAAGAACGTCACTACATGTTTACACCTGTCTGATGGTCGATTATAAAGGTCACCTGTCCGTTAAAGTGATAATCTTGACCTTGGCTTGATAAACTGCCTTAAGACCTATAGAAGATGGTTATTGACAAACTTCTTATTTCACCAAAGTTCGCCGTTACAAATAACAGAACTAAGTAATTGGATATTAGTTTATTAGTGCCCCACTTGGATACATGACTGACGAAAGGACGTGGGCGATGTCACATTTCACAATTCATTACTCATTTCATATCATATTGTATTGCAACACTGTTCTTATATGTTATGAATTCTTAGAACATTGATTCCTTCTGTTTAAAATTACATGAACACTCTCTGCAACATTAGAAACATACCCAGGATTTTTGTTTTGGGAGGGGAGCTAAAAAGTGAACCCATTTCAACGATTTTACAAAAAAAACCCGGACCTTTTGTAATGTTTGTGAGTATATGATCCTTCAAAACAAAACCGGCTGATTTTGAACGCAATTAACCGAAGAAAGTCGTGTTTTCTTCATGATTGACAGGTGTGAGTGGGGGGGGGGAGGGGTTTGGGACAAATCATTGTAATACTTTGTGGTCCAAATCGTCTTTTTCAATCAGCATCGTTCACTCTCTCTTTCTTTCTTTTTTTTTTTTTTTTGCAAGTGGTATGTCTACCTCACTAATTGACCTCACACCGTGTAGTATGATATACATATCATGCACATGTACCGTCATTCTACGACTGAGCAAACATATTTGGGTTAAAGAACTGTGCCCGGAGAAGATGAGTCTATTTGAGATTGAGTTGAAGTCCATAACCGATAGATGTGATAGAGGAATTTAGCCTTACACTTGTCAGTAATTTTTAGCGCGTATCACATTGCCCGTTTTTTTTTAAATCACATTTTTGTTCATAAAATGGGGGTTATAGCGCCCTCAACGGGCACTCTCTCCATAGGGTTACATGTAAAGACCAGTTATAGACAAATGGCCCTAAAATAAAACGGACTCATGCGAATTTCCTGAAATTTTGCATATGATGTAGATTTAACATCTGAAATGTAATGCAAATGATGTCGTTGCTGCTCTTCTAAATTCATTTTTAAAATGTCCGCCCAGACCAAGGTGGGAGCTCAATTGAAATCATTGGTGTCTTTAAATATTCAGAGTTGTCTTCATTGTTTCACAACAGCGACTTAGATTATTATTGACCACATCTGTGCGATGTTATTATCAAATTAGTGTGGTGTACAACCGTTTTGTCATTGTCTTGGCCTCCTCATCGTTTCGCTTAAAAACTAGCTCAATGTAGGGACGAGTTTATTCGTTATTTGTCACTATGAAAAACCATTTGTTATGAATTTGGATTAATTGAAAATTGCGAGTCGCTGTACTTACATCACACAGAAAGTGTTCTACTAAAATACATTGTCAGTGGGTCACTAAATTAAAAATCGAGAAAAAAAATCATCAAAAAATTATACCCTGCAAGTGATAAGATCAAACACCGCCTAACAAGGGTAAAATGTGACATTGTAACAAATGATGGAGAATTCTGTTCGTTTGGACACTATATAGCTACATGCAACTGAATGGGGCTTTATATTTCGTCGGGTTCATCACATAGTGACGTATCGTCATTGTTGTCAATTTGGGTATATATTAGTGTCCTCTTCAATTACGCCAAGTTCCACAGCTGAAATTTAAGTAATTTTAATTCTAAAAATAATTTAATTGGCATATGATAAGAAAATAATAATAGAAGAATGTAGAAAAAGTTTATCACATAGTGGCGAATCGTACGATACGCCATTATGTGATGCACTTTTTCGTAAATTGGAAAAAATTGTGTTTCACTTTTCATTGCATTTTGTCTTTTCATCATCCACTTGCTAATATCCCGATGAGACAGACCCCATCTCCCATGATCACCATTACTAGACTAGATTCTATGCATGCCTCTAGAATTAACCCCAATCCTCAGTGACAAATAATTCGATGTTTCCGTTCTCGAATCTGGAGCACACTCCCAATTCACATCAGTAAATCTACTTTTATAGGTACAATAAAACCTACAAATCACGTAATGAAATTCTCTTGCCAAAGTTTTATCCATGCTGTGCATGATTTACTCTCTCGTTCTCCATTCCTCTGTTTGTCTGTCTCTGATTCTCTCTCCCTCTCTCTTCATTTCACATGTCTCTCTCCGTGTGTTTCTTCTCCTTCTCGGCCATATTATTCACTCTCTTAGTCTCGCACTCACTCCTCCTCCTCCTCCTCCACTAACTCTTTCCATCTCCCTCCCTCGCGCTCTCTCTCTCTTCCTCATTACCTATCGCTCCGAACTTCAGATATTAAATTAAAGGCCCATTCATAACCTCATTAATAAACGCGGTGCGGGCGATCCAATTACATTTAGTTATTTGTTAAAACGCGAACGCAAATAGAGGTTATTAATATCTCACAATTGACCGCAAAATGCGTAATTGTTCCAATTTCGCACACAATTGACCGGCGTTTGCGTGTTGTTGTGCGCCGAACAAACTGCGCGCGCGCTGGCTGATGTATTTGGATTGCGCACTACCATATTTGCACAGGTTGTGATACGCGCTTTTGTTATTGGTCGTCCTGTTTTAGGCTGAGGGAAGATGTAAAAATCATCTATTTTTATAACCTTTTGAGCTAAATGTTGTGTTATTTTGTAATGTGAAGAGATTAAAGTGACGGTTATGAATGAGGTTAATAACGTTGCATCGGTTATATGTCGGGCATTGTGAAAAATCTAAACATTTTGCCTTTGGACCTCGGAATATCTCTCGGGGCTACGCCCCTCGGGATATTCCTCGGTTCCAAAGGCAAAATGTTTAGATTTTTCACAATGCCCTCCAAATAACCGATGCGCAGTTATTAACCTCTAATTCAGTGATCCCTGCAAAAGTGTAGAAAAAATCAAATCGTGTATATTAAATATAAATTTAAGGATAAGTCATTAAAGTTGTCATTGTTGGAATTTTTGAAATGAAAGAATTGACAAAAAAGAAACGAAATAGCACTATCGACAAAGTTAACGTCACTTTCAATCAAATATATGTAGCTAATTTCTGTACATGAGTAGAGAAATTACAGATTCAATTCACGTAAAATGTCTAATTCTGTCTTTTGGTTAAATACCACTATGTATTACACGGGTTTCAATGGGAAAATGCCTAATTTCGGGTGGAATTTTCTCATATTCAGAACTCTCACAGTTCAATGCCACTAATATCAGGTGAAACTATATGATTTAGATGCCAAATGATCAAAAATTCAACATAGGTTGACCTGAGACTTTTCTTGTTTTAACGCACTGAACCGTAAACACCTTAAAATGACAGTGCGCCCTCGAAGCTGAAAGTTACAATATGATAGGGCGACTATTTACTAAAAACCGAAGTCGTGCGTATGGATTATGGTACTATTACATCAAAAAATGTCATATAATGAGAGAAAATGTACCATTTTGAAGCATCAAACTCTAAAAAGTATTTTTTGGCTATATAACTTGATCAATTTCAGCGATTTTAATGCAGTCTTTTCGAATGCCATGAAAACAAATAGTTACTCATCGTATTTCAATGTATCGCCCAGGCCTATTAGTGGTATTTAACCTTTTAGCTTAAACATTGACCCTTTAAACAAGCAAGCAAACAAACAAGATACCATTATAATTGGAGTCAGAATTCCTAACTGTTTTTCCTTGTTCACGAATTGACAATCACGTTTATTACCATGATTGCATAAATAGATGCAATAAAGTGAAATTCGTTTCCAATTCTGGCTTCTTCTTTCTGCATAGTAGCGTATTGAATGTTGCTTTTTGTTACGCATATATGCATTTTGTAACACATATTGTTATATATATATAACTAAGACTGTCAAGATCTACTTAAATAATTAAAAAATTCGCATGATTGAAATAAATGCATTTTCTAAATGGAAGAATTCTGACTGTGAATTACGTTTGTCGCCATTAGGGCGTTAAACTATTTAAAACAACATATTAAAAATCCATTATCTCAAAGCGAAGCAAACGCAGCACTTCCGTATGAATAATCACATTTTCAAAAAAACAACAACACAAAACAAACAAAAAACACCTCAAAAGTCTTAACCTATCACAATCATTTGGATTTTACCTTTAAATAAGTTCCAAGGTCAGCACATCTCTCGGATCCAAAATTACTTAACCCCATTGTTTAAGTATATGATTTACATAATGTTATTTGTATTTAACAAGCTCGAAAGATGCTTAGAATTTCTTGATATATCTCATGTAATCTGAATCAGTCTAGATCAAACTTACTTTGCTCCGGATCAAATATGAACTTATCTGATTCTGGCTCACATCAATTCATGTATTTGTAGCAATTCAAAAAGGATTTGAAAGGGATTAAAGTTGTGCAGAGTTTCGTATCAGGTAAGTTGAATAATTGATTCGGATATTAATCGATTTGATCTGTACTCTTTAAACGTGTAAGTTCGAACTGATAAGAAATAATGTGTCACAATTTTAAAACGCTTTTAAGACAAAAGTTCCCCGTGCACAAAATGTCATTCACTTCGCCACATACCACCTGCTGATCTCGGATGCGGCACTTTCAAAATTGTTTTCTTTGCAAACCACTTTTCAATTTCAATTATAAACCCCTGATTTGTCACAATAATGTCAAATATATTCCATTCATGCACGCTATGTTTAATTTTCAATTGTATACCCATGTTATCACATTTTTGTCACTAACAAAAGCTACATTATATCCGTCTTAATACATATTCTGAAATCTTATCAAGCTGATAAACTAGGCGGAAAACGGAAGCATATACTGGCATAGTAAGATCGGGATAGAGTTACCCATGGGCTATGTATCATGCTTAGTATGATCTTCTCACTCAACTTGCTCTAGGTGAAGTGAACTATAGGTTAAAACGTTTTATATGCCCGATTTATTGCAATAGTATGGGAGCTACAAAAGTCAGACTGAAATCCTATGTGATATTCACGATATTGAATTCGGTTTCTTCTCTTCTTCTTCTCCAAGAATCACCAATCCAAAACGATGGACGCCTTCAAGTGAAATTTGATACAAATCGGTAACATAATAAGGGTCTATCTTAACAATATCTGTTTTTAGCTAGATATTTTTCGAGCTATGGATTTCACTGTATGAATTACAAAAGTCAACATCAAATTATACACGACATTCACGATATTGAATACGTTTTCTTTTCTTCTTCTTTACGCATGTTAAGAACCATCTCCCTAAAGTTTGGGATGTCTTCAAGTGGAATTTGAGGAAATAGGTTTCACATAATACAAAACCGATGCGTGGTGTTTTGATACGAGTTAAATACGGTGATGCAAAAGGGTAAGAAATTTCATTTCATTTTCAAACTTGTTGCAATCCCAATTCAAGAGGTTTTGACTGCCTTCATAAATAAGCTCTCTGATGCGTTATGAATTCTTTAATAAGAAAGGTTTATAAGCACTTGGTGAGCATTTCTTATTGCCAAATAGGACCATTAGAATGTAGCCATTGTGGAGTACCTTACAACCTAAGATACCATTTGAAAGCATGTGTTAAGAGTCAATGTATCAATTGCTTGCATTTTAAGACTCGCGGCAATTGCTTGCCTACCAATAGAGCAGACCGAGACGATATCGGGATATGAAAGGTTTTATTGAGTTGACTGCAACCTACAATAATCGGCCCGACTACAATATTATTTAATATCGAGAATCGAGAACTAGTACATGTTATAGCAACATCCCAAAATTAGATGGGCAAACTGGCTCAGGGAAATAGATTTGTTACAACGTTTGTACTATATCTTATTTAATGTTTGCATCTAATACGAAACACCACAACTTTAATATGCTTGCAAAATCGCAATATCCATTAAGTTTGCCAAACGTCCAATGATCCATATTTACAGTGCGGTCAATCATCAGCACCTGAGGGTGTTTTACAATGAATTATACACAAACAAAGAATTAAACAAACACAATGTAAACCGTGGCATCTTTCAAGAGTATACACCTCTGATTGAGTAGTAATGCGGAAAACGTACTCACCATCTCCAGTAATCTAACAAGCTCATGAAATTCAAAGTCTCAAGGAATATTATTTTAATGGTGTACATTAACCGAATTTGCAAATCACAGTTATATCGACTTGGGCACGCTTTCACAAGCTTATAAGAACATGTTCTGACTTTAAACTTGTTAATTGTGAAAATACCATAATCCTATCTATGACATTTACGATTGCAGCCTGGTTCTATAATTCGTCGGTCGCAACACATAGTGGCGTAGAGTGATTTTTCAAATTTTCCGTTTCACATAGTGGCGTATAGGTTTAGAGCTGGCTATTATCCTATAATATTTATTCCTTGTTAACTATTAAACATTCAGTTTAATAGATTGAACCTTAATCTTGAATTTCAAATGGAATCGGGCCACTGAGAGATAATAGTGGAGGAGTATCGACTCTGTTACTTGTAGCATATCCTTCAAAAACGTTTTGCTCGGAAGCGTATTTTGTCCTTCACGTACGCCACTATGTGTTGCGACCGACGAATTGATTCCCTTTCCGTCTTCTATTGATGAGGTAGAGCGCTCCTTGAAATCAAACGCTTTTCGCCTCGTCAGTTGAAGAAACCAAAATATAGAGTGACTTCTCCAATATACAAAAATTATATTACTCGGAAACAGCTCAGTGGAAACAAAAAACCTTAATCAAGTTCACCCTATTATCTGCCCTCACCTCCACGGGGAATGCCTAGAGACTAAAATAGATTTAATGTAGAAGTTAGATTTAATTATAAGTACTTCGGGTATCCGGAGGCAATTCCTGAGATTTAAATGTATATTAATCAAATCATTAATATCATTTCAATTTATACATACACCTGTATCGCCTAAAAATAATGACTCTACATACCTCGTCAAAGAGAACGAACTCTTCCACGTTTGCTCCGTCATGCTGTTAGTGGGTAGAGATAACACAATTGTTACCAAATTAATTAAAAAGTTGAGTAAAAGTATTTAATACAAAACAAATACCAGACATGTTTTGACTATGTTTAATCCTGTGTGATTTTTATATTAATTTCAATACTGTCATAAGGTGTAATTATGAGTTTTAAATCAAATAAACACTTTTGGATTTCTTCGCAGACAGCTCGACTTTCAGGGTGGCTATATTTGGGACTTCAAACATCAAATGCGGAATTAAGTTATACTAGATGTGTTTAGACTTATTGACATTGATCTCAAGGGGGTCATTTTTGGTTTATCAGAACAAAATTACATTATTTTGTTCATTTATGTTTACTTGCGCTCCTCCCCTTGTATTTTGGTTGCTTTTATATTGTATTAGGCCAAATAAAAAATAAACATGTTTCATGTCCCCTGCCGCTTCCTTTTTTGAGGTTTCTTAAATTTTATTTTTATTGTTTGAAATTCAGTTATAACTTATGTCTAGGAAGTACAGATGCTTTCTATAGCCTTGATAATAACAAGTGTTTTGTGATAGTTAGAGGGGGCATATCTCTCAGAACAACAAATAAAAAGAGGCCTCCTCCCTTTTCCACGCATTATTGTATACGCTAAAACAGCTCTAATTATGGGTATTTACACCGATTTTGCGATAAAAAAATAAAAAATAAAAAGTCCCCTCTTCCTCCTTTTTTTTTCAGAAACCTGGACGTGAAACATGTTTTTTATTTTACTTGGCCTTATGTAGCAGTATCGGGCTATTCCTGTTGAAATTCATACACCCCATATAAAAATTATGAGCTGAATCTCTCACACCGGGAGTGTGAATTTCATATGGGATTACCTGAAATTTATTATCACCATCAAGTTGAAAACACCCCCTGTGTGGGAGATTAAGATCATATCTTCCAGAGGGTGCATAGATTTTGACTAGAATAGACAGTTTCACCAACTTTCAACCTGTCTGTGTTTATTGATTTTTTATAAGATCGGATCAAATAATGAAGTGGGGATTTGCATTGAGGTAGTAGGATTTTCTGAACTTATGATATTTAATTTGAGCGTAAAAAGGTTACATTTGAACAATGTATCACTACCGTCATGTCTATCTAAGCATGCATAATATAATAGTATTTGATAGTTTGCAATTGGCAATTCGGCTTCCTTTATGAGCTCAATTCATGTTCGAGGATGTTGTCACACTGCATCTATATCAAATGTGATTTCCGGGTCGATCCTTCATGTAATTATTTCATGTAAGCTAATCCTAGCCCTAACCCTAATCCTAACCCTAACCCTAACCCTAACCCTAATCCTAACTCTAATCCTAACCCTAACCCTAACCCTAATCCTAACCCTAATCCTAACCCTAAACTAACCCTAACCTTACCCCTAACCCTAACCCTATTTTCGTGTAAAATTATATGAAGGAATAACCGATTTCCGAACCAATCTATAATTTCCCAAGTTTGTTATCGCAAATAAATCATATTTTTCTAAGCTTCCACACAATCAACTTCATGGGAGCTCTAACTTTCTATTATTTGCTACAAGTATGATTTCTACTGAAAATAGCAGTAATATATGACACGATCAAATTAAATCAGACACTTGTTGGACAGTGTCATTTTATTCTTCCCTTTCGTATTTGGTTAATAGAGATAAGAAAAACATCATTTTCTAAAAACCCGGCTAAAAACAATGACATACAAAATAAGTTAAGTATTTGTTTTGGTGGTATTTCAAATAAGTTTAGCGACAAGTATCTCATATTGTTCTATCGCGTCACATATTGCCTCCAAGGAACACAATGTTATTAACAATTTATAGTTTCAACTAAAGTAGGTCTTGCAGCCTCTAATATTCTTTAAAAATTAAACGAATGACACATCTATTCGGTACAGCGCTTAAACAACATCATTCCGAAGGCCCTCTGAAATAGATACGTGTAATGCTTTACACAGGTAAATTGTTATGTAATATCTTTACACCGTATGCAAGTGTATCGCTGTGATCATGTGTAATTTATAATATAAACGAAGTGTGTATTTCACGGACCACGTAGTTGCCTACGTTATAATATGAATTATATAGCAAACTATTATTTTCCCCGTAAGCAAATCAGAATAAAGGGAATTTCGATATGTATGATATTAAAGCTATATACATTTTTGTATCAGCAATGAAAGTGCGGTACAACGTTAAGTGATAAATTAAAAACTAACCAAAATCAAATTGACCTAGCCAATATGTATGCTTAATTATGTGTTACCAATTAACAAACTTGAGCCCAACCCAGTACCACCCCACCCCTCCTCCCCTGACTAGTGGCAATGTAATGTGTGGTACGTAAATTTGTTTCTTGCTTAGCCATAATCACCTTGAACGATAAACCACACATTATTTTAGTTATTTCTGAAACCATTCTTCCCAATTCATTATATATTTTGTCTAGTTGTATCACATACACACCTGCTTATGTTTTAAGACTAGACAGATGAAGTCATTAGTTCATATGAAGAAACTCCCTAATAAATAGAGGTAATTTATCTTTCCCTGACGGTGACGGATTTGATTGTAGCCAGTCGGACGACTCAATATAATGAACAACCGATATCTAACTTGGGGTACTGACGCCAACAAACATATAGAAAACACACCAGACATTTGAATGTATAATTTAATGTTTAACACTCCTAACATAAGCAGATTCAAAGTCAACATTTTATTGTTTCCAAATATTTCAAAGGTTATTTGAATCGACGTTCAAGGCTGCTGTCGCCAAATATAAAGATAAAGACTTTTGAACGTCTTATTAAATGTTAAATTAGATTGAGCTACTCGTGTGAATAATTTACCATAGTTAGGATTGTTCTAATTTTCTATCGCGCTCATAACGTTTTGACAAATAATATGGGGATAATATCGCTGCCCGATGGGGTTGTTTTCTATATTAACTTAATAATTGAAAGATAAGAAGAAGAGCCAGACGTGTATCATATTAGAAATGTAAATCATAGAACTAATAATTTGACTCAGTCTTGGGTTTTACTAGTATTCATTTTAAACTATCATATTTTCCAATTTACACATTTCGTCAACATTTGATGACTATATGATGAAGCAAAAGCGAAAGTACTGGCCCAAAAAGATTTATATAACTAAAATAATTACTACTTTGTAGATTATGTTCAAATGGTGCAAACAAAGTGACTCTTCATATAGACATGACCAGGAAAGCGAATACTGCTGACGGGTATAACATAAATAATGTAACGCTATCAAAAATCAGTATATAAAGCGAAGTCAGCTTTATAAGATACAATTTTTGATGGATGACAGGGTAAGATCTACTGAATAAGAAGATAATTATGTTTGCATAAAAATAACGCTTTAAATGGTAAAGTTGATTGAAACATAGTGATACTATGGTTTAATGGCAGATATACTGTAAATGAAGGTTCATATACAAAATTGACATATCAAAGCTAACCCTTCATCGGGGAAGCAAACACAGCTAGCGGGTATAGTGTAAGTTATGAGTGGCTACAAAGGTGCCTTACAAACCTGGGCTTACAAAGGATGACATAGTTTTGATAAATGACACAACTGAAGAAACATGCGAAGTCGAAAATACTGCGTATCAAGTGTTGAACATGTATACACAAAAAATATTGTGCGAGCTAACGGTTCTCTAAGAAAGCCAACACTGCTAGCAGGTGTATATAGTGTAAATAATATTTGGCTACAAAGGCTTCTTACAAAAGCAAGCTAAGAAAGGATAAAATAGTTTGGATTGACAAAAAATATATAACACCGGTCAAGAAGCAAGGTAGGTTTGTCCTTAAGGCGAGGGAAAACCCTGATCTACGGCTCGACCGACCTAGATTTCAGTTTTTGGATTTTGTTTTTGAATTTGCTGTATGTATGGCGGAAATTGCTGTACGTATGTAACGCCAACGGTTTTGGGCTTAGATTCGAGTTATTCTGGCTGATAAATTGCCATCAAAACGAGGGAAAACTGCAATTTATTTACAGATTTTGGTTAAAAAACGATGGTTGTATATAAAACGTACGATGGTCCAAACCGTCTTTTTCCATCAGCATCGTTCACTCTCTTTTTGATATGTCTAGATCATTAATTGACCTCACATTGTGTAGTATGATCATTTTGTACCAAACACATTCAAAGATCATTCTACGACTGAGCAAACATATTTGGGTTAAAGAACTGTGCCCGGAGAAGATGAGTCTATTTGAGATTGAGTTGAGGTCCATAACCGATAGATGTGATAGAGGAGTTTAGCCTTACACTTGTCAGTAATGTTTAGCGTCTATCACATTGCCTGTGTTTTGAAAGACAGTAAAAGAAAGTGTGAGAACTTGTACGTCAAAGCTAATTCATAGCAGGGCCTTCACAGGTATATCAACGTTGGTATTTATCGGTAACATACACCAGGTTAGAACATAGAAAGAGCACTGAAGATTATAAAAGGTTTGTGAGTCAACGTGATTTGAAAAGAGCGCCACCAACGAATATGCGCGAAGCGCAAATACTATTCTGTCTCCCCTGGGGTAGATGGAGCTCAATTGAAATCATTGGTGTCTTAAAATATACGACAACTCAGATTTCTATTGACCACCTCTGTGTGATGTTATTATCAAATTGCTGTGGTGTACAACCGTTTTGTCATTGTCTTGCCGTCCTCATTGTTTCGCTTAAAAACTAGCTTATTATAGGGCCGGGTTTATTCGTTATTTGTCACTATCAAATACCATTATAAATTTACACATCATGATTTGTTATAAATTTGAATTAATTGTATACAGAAAGTACTCTACTAAAAACATTGTCAGTGGGTCACTAAATTAAAAATCGAGAAAAAAATCATCAACAAATTATACCCTGCAAGTGATAAGATCAAACACCACATAACAAGGGTAAAATGTAACAAATGATGGAGGATTCTGTTCGTTTATAGGACACTTGTATAAAGCTATATGCGATTGAATGGGCTTCATATTTCGTCGGATTTATCACATTTTTGAAATTTTGGGTATATAAGTTTCAAATAGTGTTCTCTTCAGTTACGCCAAGTCCAAAAGCTAAAATCATACGATACGCCACTATGTGATGAACTTTTTCGTAAATAGGAAAAAATCGCATCACATAGTGACGTATCGTGCCACGATATGCCACTATGTGCAACACATACTGACGTATAACTTTGGAATCATTTTTGAAAGCTGTGAAGTAAAACTAGTACAAGAAGGTGCTTTGAACACCTACGAACCGTTTTCATACATTAAATTCGAAATTAGTGCAAAAGCACAACAACACAACCGTATTACATGTCGGCATTTTTTCAAACTCGTTTTTCTCCGATATGCACTTTCCAGTTTTCCTTACGATATGTGATGAACCAATCAATTGCATTCTGTTAATTATGAAAAAATCACTTATTTTTAACTTTATTTACTTATTCTTTACTTTTAAGCCATTTCTAAAAACCGGTCTATACCGCTTTTCATGGATCATTAATAGCGCCTTTAACTGCTTGCTGGTCCTATAAGGTATTTCAATTGTAGGATCATCAATAACTTTAGTTTTGTATTTTACTTTTCATTGCCTTTTGTCTTTTCATCATCCACTTGCTAATATCCTGAGACAATCCCCATCTCCCATGATCACCATTACTAGACTAGATTCCATACATGCCTCTAGAATTAACCCCAATCCTCAGTGACAAATCATTCGATGTTTCCGTTCTCGAATCTGGAGCACACTCCCAATTCACATCCGTAAATCTACTTTTATCAATACTATAAAAAGGCTCTACAAATCACGTAATGTAATTCTCTTGCCAAAGTCGTATCCATCCTGTGCATGATTTACTCTCTCGTTCTCCATTTCCTCTGTTTGTCTGTCTCTCGCTCTCTTTCTCTCTATCTACCTATATCTATATATCTCGCTCTCATTCTCTCTCTTCTTTTCATATGTCTCTCTTCGTGTCTTTCTTCTCCTTAACTCTCTCTCTTTCTCTTATGCCGATTCATTTTTCCCCATTCTCTTTTATTCAATATTTCCCTCTCGCACTCACTCCTCCTCCCCCACTAACGCTTTCCGTCGCCCTCGCTCTCTCCCCTCATTACCTATCGCTCCGTACTTCAGATATTAATTAAAGGCCCATTCAATGATCCCTGCAAAAGCATAGACAATTTATAATTGTGTATATTGAATAAAAATGAAGGATAAATCATTAAAATTGTCATTAGGAATTTTTGAAATGAAAGAATTGGTAAAAAACAACGATAAAAGCACTATAAACAAAGTTTAAGCCACTTTTAATCAAATATTTGTAGCTAATTTCTGTACATAAGTAGAGAAATTATAGATTCATGTAAAATGTCTAATTTTGTCTTTACCTTAAACACTGGCAGGCTATGTTAGCTCATCTATGACACTAACAAAGATACAAAAATATGAATTTTGATTATTTTTACGATCCTGTGGATGAGCAAATCACTAAATGGGCCTTTAAAAATTATGTTCTTCCCTTCCTTTGCTCTTATATTGCACCATTTTAACCTGAAATAAACTCGTATAACTCTCTCGTATATTTCTTTATTTGTTCGTATTTTGCTATAAAAGTCCTTTCGTTGGTTTCATGTACTTTGTCCGTCTTTGCCTTTTTAACTGGGATTTAACTAGAACGCATATATTTTGTCGAATACCCCTTATTTAATACCTGATAGATATCTTACCTTGAATTCAATTATGCAAGGATGGTTCTCACTTTAGGCTATGTAGTCTTTTGTGCAACCCGTTATTTATTTACTTTTTTCGCACATGCATTATTTCCGCGCTCTTGAACAGAATGTTATCTCACCGCTTTCAGCATTACTCAGCGTCAAACCTTTTGTATTCGTGTGATGGATTTATCTCTCTCCCTCCCTCTAACTTTTTCACTATCTCTCCCCTGTCTACTTCTCTCCTGTCTCTCTCACTCGTTCTCTTTTTCTTTAAACTTACTCACACGATTGTTTTCGTCTTTCTCCTTGATCTTTAATATTTTTGGGGAGTGCATTTTGCTTCAGTTTGACCCTTTAAACAAGCAAGCAAGCAAACAAGATACCATTATAATTGGAGTCAGAATTCCTTGTTCACGAATTTACAATCACGTTTATTACCATGATTGCATAAATAGATGCAATAAAGTGAAATTCGTTTCGAATTCTGGCTTCTTCTTTCTGCATAGTAGCGTATTGAATGTTGCTTTTTGTTACGCATATATGCATTTTGTAAGACATATTGTTATATATATATATAACTTAAGACTGTCAAGATCTACTTAAATAATTAAAAAATTCGCATGATTGAAATAAATGAATTTCTAGATGGAAGAATTCTGACTGTGAATTACGTTTGTCGCCATTAGGGCGTTAAACTATTTAAAACAACATATTAAAAATCCATTATCTCAAAGCGAAGCAAACGCAATAATCACATTTTCAACAAAAAAAAAACACAAAACAAAAAAAAACACCTCAAAAGTCTTAACCTATCACAATCATTTGGATTTTACCTTTAAATAAGTTCCAAGGTCAGCACATCTGTCGGATCCAAAATTACTTAACCCCATTGTTTAAGTATATGATTTACATAATGTTATTTTTATTTAACAAGCTCGAAAGATGTGGAGAAGTTCTTGATATAACTCATAAAATCTGAATCAGTCTAGATCAAACTTTCCTTGCTCCGGATTATCTGATTCCGGCTCACTTTGATGTAGTTTATTTCACATCGATTCATGTTTGTAGCGGTTCAAAACTGATTTGAAATGGATTAAAGTCGGATTAGATGATGATGAATCAGGTAAGTTGAATATTTGATTCGGATATTAATCGATTTGATCTGTACTCTTAAAACATATGAGTTCGTACTACATGTAATATATGAAATATATGTCACAATTTAAAAAAGTTCCCCGTGCGCAAAATTTCATTCACTTCGCCACATATCATCTGCTGATCTCGGATGCGGCACTTTCAAAATTGTTTTCTTTGCAAACCTCTTTTCAGTTTCAATTAGAAACCCCTGATTTGTCACAATAAAAATGTCAAATATATTCCATTCATGCACGCTATGTTTCATTTTCAATTGTATACCCATGTTATCACATTTTTCTCACTCACAAAAGCTACATTTATATCCGTCTTAATACATATTCTGAAATCTTATCAGGCTGATAAACTAGGCGGAAAACGGAAGCATAGACTGGCATAGTAAGATCGAGATAGAGTTACCCATGGGCTATGTATCATGCTTAGTATGATCTTCTCACTCAACTTGCTCTAGGTGAAGTGAACTATGGGTTAAAACGTTTTATATGCCCGATTTATTGCAATAGTATAGGAGCTATGTATAACCTACAAAAGTAAGACTGAAATCCTATGTGATATTCACGATATTGAAGTCTGTTTCTTCTCTTCCTCTTCTCCAAGAATCACCAATCCAAAACGAGGGACGCCTTCAAGTGGAACTTGATACAAATCGGTAATACAATAAGGGCCTTAACATCTTAACAATATCTGGTTTTAGCTAGATATTTTTCGGGCTATGGATTTCACTGTATGAATTACAAAAGTCAGCATCAAATTATACACGACATTCATGATATTGAATACGTTTTTCTTTTGTGGAAGTTTTTCCTTTCTTCTTCTTTACGCATGTTAAGAACCATCTCTCTAAAGTTTGGGATGTCTTCAAGTGGAATTTGGGGAAATAGGTTACACATAATACTTTTGCAAAACCGATGCGTGATGTTTTGATACGAGTTTAATACGGTGATGCAAAAGGGTAAGAAATTCTTAGACGTTTTATTTTCAAACTGCAGCAGTATTCGTATGAAAGGTAATACCTCTATCTTTATCTCATTGCAGGAAGTCTTAGGAATAATTGAATCCTATAAAAGTATTCTTTGCAAACTTGTTGCAATCCCAACTCAAGAGGTTTTGACTGCCTTCACAAATAACCTCTCAGATGCGTTATGAATTCTTTAATAAGAAAGGTTTAAAAATCTCGGTGAGCATTTCTTATTGCCATATAGGACCATTAGAATGTAGCCATTGTGGATTACCTTACAACCCAAGATTCCATTTGAAAGTATGTGTTAAGAGTTAATGTATCAATCGCGTGCTATTTCAGAATCACGGCAATTGCTTGCCTACCAATCGAGCAGACCGAGGCGATATCGGGATATGAAAGGCTTTCTTGAGTTGACTGCAACCTACAATAATCGGCCCGACTACAATATGATTTAATATCGAGAACCGAGAACTAGTACATATTATAGCAACATCCCAAAATTAGATGGGCAAACTGGGCAGGGGAAATATATGTATTTGTACTATATCTTATTTAATGTTTGCATCTAATACGAAACACCACAACTTTAATATGCTTGCAAAATCGCAATTTCCATTACGTTTTCCGAACGTCCAATGATCCATATTTACAGTGCGATCAATCATCAGCACCTGAGGGTGTTTTAAACCGAACTATACACAAACAAACAATTAAACAAACAAATGTCAACTGTAGTGTGTTACAAAAATATACACCTCTGATTGAGTTGTGAGTTGTGATACTCACCATCTTCAGTAATCTAACAATTTGAAAGCTCATGAAATTCATAAGTCTCAAGGAATATCATTCTATGTACATTAACCGAGTTTGCAAATCACAATTATATCGACTTGGACACGCTTGGGCTCATAAGAACATGTTCTAACTTTAAACATGTTAATTGTGAAAATACCATATATCCGTATCGAGGACATTTACGATTGCAGCCTGGTTCTATAATTGATTCCCTTTCCGTTTTCTATTGATGAGGTAGGGCGTTTCTTGAAATCAAACGCTTTTCGCCTCGTCAGATGAAGAAACAAAAATACAAAGTGACTTCTACAAAAAGAAATATACAAAAAATATATTACTCGGAAACAGCTCAGTGGAAACAAAAACCTTAATCAAGTTCACCCTATTATCTGCCCTCACCCTCAAGGGGAATGCCTAGAGACCAAGATAGGTTTTATTCTATTAACCTAGGCAATTCCTAAATGTATATTAATCAAATCATTAATATCATTTCAATTTATACATACACCTGTATCGCCTGAAAACAATGACTCTACATACCTCGTCAAAGAGAACGAACTCTTCCTCGTTTGCTCCGTTATGCCGTTCGTGGGTAGAGATAACACATTATTTTTACTAATTGAATTTAAAAGTTGAGTAAAAGTATTTAATACAAAAAAATACTCTGTACAAATGACTTTGTTTAATCCGTTGTGATTTTTATATTAATTTCATTACTTAAGGTGTAATTTTGAGTTTTAAATCAAATAAAACACTTTGAATTTCTTCGCAGACAGCACGACTTTCAGGGTGGCTATATTTGGGACTTAAAACTTCAAATGCGCAATTAAATTTTACTAGATGTGTTTTGACTTATTGACATTGATCTAAAGGGGATAATTTTTGGATTATCAGAACAAAATTACATTATTTTGTTCATTTATGTACTACTTGCGCTCCTACCCTTGTATTTTGGTTGCTTTTATATTGTATTAGGCCAAATAAAAAAAAAACATGTTTTACGTCCCCTCCTGCTTCCTTTTTTTAGGTTTCTTAAATTTTATTTTTATTTTTTGAAATTCAGTTATAACTTATGTCTAGGAAGTACAGATGCTTTCTATAGACTTGATAATAATTATACAAGTGTTTTGTGATAGTTAGAGGGGGCATATCTCTCAGAACAACAAATAAAAAGAGGCCTCCTCCTTTTTCCACGCATTATTGTATACGCTAAAACAGCTCTAATTATGGGTATTTACACCGATTTTGCGATAAAAAAATAAAAGTAAAAAGTCCCCTCTTCCTCCTTTTTTCAGAAACCTGGACGTGAAACATGTTTTTTATTTTACTTGGCCTTATGTAGCAGTATCGGGCTTTTCCTGTTGAAATTCATACACCCCATAAAAAAAATTATGAGCTGAATCTCTCACACCGGGAGTGTGAATTTCATATGGGATTATCTGAAATTTATTATCACCATAAAGTCGAAAACACCCCCTGTGTGGGAGATTAAGATCATATCTTCCATAGAGGGTGCATGATAGATTTCGACTAGAATAGACAGTTTCACCAACTTTCAACCTGTCTGTGTTTATTGATTATTTATAAGATCGGATCAAATAATGAAGTGGGGATTTGTGTTCAGGTAGTAGGATTTTCTGAACTTATGATATTTAATTTTTGCGTAAAAAGGTTACATTTGAACAATGTATCACTACCGTCATGTCTATCTAAGCATGCATATATAATATAATAGTATTTGATAGTTTGCAATTGACAATTCGGCTTCCTTTATGAGCTCAATTCATGTGCGAGGATGTTGTCACACTGCATCTATATCAAATGTGATTTCTAAACAAATCTATAATTTCCCAAGTTTGTTAACTCAAATAAATCATATTTTTCCAAGCTTCCACACAATCAACTTCATGGAAGCTCTAACTTTCTATTATTTGCTACAAGTATGATTTCTACTGAAAATAGCAGTAATATATGACACGATCAAATTAAATCAGACACTTGTCGGACAGTGTTATTTTTATTCTTCCCTTTCGTATTTGGTTAATAGAGATAAGAAAAACATCATTTTCTAAAAACCCGGCTAAAAACAATGAAATACAAAATTAGTTCAGTATTTCTTTTGGTGGTATTTCAAATAAGTTTAGCGACAAGTATCTCATATTGTTCTATCGCGTCATATTGCCTCCAAGGAACACAATGTTATTAACAATTTATGGCTTCAACTAAAGTAGGTCTTGCAGCCTCTACTATATTTTAAAAATTAAACGAATGACACATCTATTCGGTACAGCGCTTTAACAACATCATTCCGAAGGCCCTCTGAAATAGATACGTGTAATGCTTTACACAGGTAAATTGTTATGTAATATCTTTATACTGTATGCATGTGTATCGTTGTGATCATATGTAATTTATAATATAAACGAAGTGTGTATTAACGGACCATGTAACTGTCTACGTTATAATATGTATTATATTGCAAAATATAATTTCCCCGTAAGCAAATCAGAATAAAGGGAATTTCGATATGTATGAGATTAAAGTTACATTATTTTAATATCAGCAATGAAAGTGCTATACATACGTTATACGACATATGATAAATTAAAAAATAGCAAAAATCAAATTGACCTGGCCAATATGTATGCTTAATTATTTGTTACCAATTTACAAAGTTGAGCCCAACTCCCTCCATCCGCTACCACTCCTCCCCCAGACTAGAGGCAATGTATTAATGTGTGATATGTAACTTTGTTTCTTGCTAACCCAGAATCACCTTGAACGATAAACCACACACTGGTTTAGTTATTTGCGAAACAATTCTTCCCAATTCATTATATAGTGTGTTTAGTTGTATCACGTACACTTGATTATGTTTCAGACTAGACAGATAACGTCATTAGTTCATATGAAGAAGCTCCTTAATAAATAGAGCTAATTTATCTTTCCCCGACGGTGACGGATTTGATAGCAGCCAGTCGGACGGCTCAATAATAATGAACAACCGATGATCTAACTAGGGGTTCTGACGCCAGCAAACATATAGAAAACACACCAGACATTAGAATGTATTATTTAATGTATAACACTCCTAGCATTAGTATAGATCTTCCCAGTTCAAAGTCAACATTTAATTGTTTCCAAATATTTCAAAGGTTATCTGAATCGAAGTTCATATCCGCTGTCGCCAAATAGAAAATAAAAGACTTCTGAACGTCTTATTAAATGTTAAATTAGATTGAGATACTCGTGTGAATAATTTACCATAGTTAGGATTGTTCTACTTTTCTATCGCGCTCATAACGTTTTGAAAAATAATATGGGGATAATATCTCTGCCCGATGGACTGTTTTCTACTTTCAATTGAATAATTTAAAAAGAAAAAGATCCAGACGTGTATCATATTAGAAATGTAAATCATGAAACTAATAATTTGTCTCAGATTTGGGTTTTACTAGTATTAAATTCGAAGTATTATATTGTATATATTATATCGTCAACATTTGATTAACATTTGATTTATATTAAATAGTTATGTACAAAATATATAGACAAGTATACTATAAAACTATAAAAATGTCTCGGTTGGCCAAAATTGCTTGCCCCCCTTCAACTCGCCAACAATTTCTTGCCCCCCCCATTTTACCCTTCCCCAGGGCTCATAATTATTGCACAGCCCCTAAGTTCACGATGTTGGACCATTTGATTGCACACGAGGTGAAGCACTGTAAAATAATGATAGACTGCATTTTGATTTCTTCAATTTTAACGGTATATACCTCTAATTACTGTAATTATAATGGCGCTAAACAATCATATTTAAAAGTGATTAAAAACGTAGTAGTAAACTTACGGCACATAGAGACAATCAAATGACGTTTATTTGGGTCATTGATACTTCCCTGTAATCTCATATGACATGGATATGAGTCATTTGTAATGTATTATGCGTAATTGCCATGATTCTAATTGTACATTGTTTTTAAGGAGTCTTTAATTTTTATCAATTTGACTGCCCGCATCTATTATATTCACCGTATATAACGTCACTCCAGATACTTGGTAATAAAATGATAAAGATCATAGTTGTAAGTTAGGACTTAGTTTTGGGGCTACCATGCCTACGATTAGTATTAGGATTAAAATAGTTAACTGAGCTTTAAAATATTTCAATAATGAAACAACCTATAGCGATAGTACTGGCCGAAAAAGATTTATATAACTAAAATAATTACTACTTTATTGATTATGTTCAATTGTTGCAAATAAGGTGACTCTTCATAAACATGACCAGAAAATCCAATACTGCTAGTGGGTATAACATAAATGATACGAGGATATCAAAAATTCAGTATACGGAGCGAAGTCAGCTTTATAAGATATAATTTTTGATGGATGACATGGTGAGAACCACCGAATAAGAAGATAATTATGTTTGCATATAAATAACGTGTTAAATGGTAAAGGTTTATTAAAACATAGTGATACTATGGTTTAACGGCGTATATACTATAAATGAAGGTTCTTATATAAAATTGACATGACAAAGAAACTATATGCATGTTTGTATACGCAAAGTACCAGGTAAGTTGTTATTAAAATATCATCCGCATACGAGGTAACCCTTCATTGGGAAAACCAACACAGTTAGCGGGTATACTGTAAGTTATGAGTGGCTACAAAGATTCCTTACAAACCCGGGCTTACAAAGGATGACATAGTTTTGATAAATGAGACAACTGAAGGAACATGCGAAGTCGAAAATATTGCGTATCAAGTGTTGAACATGTATACACAAAGAATATTGTGCGAGCTACCGGTTCTCCAAGAAAGTAATCACTGCTAGCAGGTGTATATAGTGTAAATAATATTTGGCTACAAAGGTTTCTTTCCAAAGCAAGCTTTGAAAGGATGAAATATTTTGGATCAATGACAAAAATATATAACACCGGTCAAGAAACAAGGTAGCTTTGTCCTTAAGGCGAGGGTAAAACCTGTTCTACGGGCTCGACCGTCCCAGATTTCAGTTTTTGGATTTTGTTTTTGAATTTGCTGTATGCATGACGTAAATTGCTGTACGTATGTAATATCAGCTGTTTGGGGCTTAAATTAGATTTATTCTGGCTGAAAAATTGCCATCAAAACGAGGGAAAATTGGAATTTATTTACAAATTTGGTAATTTCTAGAGTCATTCGTTAAAAAAACGATAGTTGTAAAACGTAAGGGTTTTTATTCGCATACGCTGGTATTGACACTCAAACGACTTAGGCTAATCGAGATCCATCTTTTGCACTGTTTTTTGTGATAAAAATTGTAGCCGGCTACCTACCTTCAACCATCGCGGTTAGGGACAATTTTCTACAGTAGAATCTACGAAGCTTCAAACTTATAGTTAGGTTAAAATAGATATTCAATTTTATATTTGGCGCTCTCATATTAAGATGTCAAAATGGGTGGGTAAGTAGGCCTTCCTCAGATCCTTCGTTCGGAAACACAAAACCCATGTCCCATGAATAAATTCAACCTCCCGAATAGAAGGGGTTAGGAGTATAAGGGTACTTCCCTCATTGTGATCTCCTTGGTGTATCGAAAAAATTCAAGAGACTTCAGAATCCTTTATAGATTTATTTGGTTCTTTGCGGATCTCTAAAAGCAAAACGCAGGAATCCAATCTGAAGTCCCGGGAATGAATGTTATTCATTCTGATAGCTCCGTATGAATATAAGTGCAGGTGTCAGAAGCGATCATTTTTGTAACTCATCACGTTAGATTTCATGTTTATGCCTGTCAATATCATAGAGGGTTTGTAGTGTTAAGTCTTGAACGTCAGAGCTTATAATAGCAACGTGTCCTTTTATTTTTCTGTACAAATAGCCCCTTACCTAATATGAACGCAGATCAAGAACATCACTACATGTTTACACCTGCCTGATGGTCGATTATAATGGTCACCTGTCCGTTAAAGTGATAATCTTGACATTGGCTTGATAAACTGCCTTAAGACCTATAGAAGTTGGTTATTGACAAACGTCTTGTTTCACCAAAGTTCGCCGTTACAAATAACAGAACAAAGTGGTTGGTTATTAGTTCATTAGTGTCCCACTTGGATACATGACTGACGAAAGGACGCGGGCGATTTTGCACTTCACATTTCATTGCTCATTACATATCATATTGTATTGCAACACTGTTCTTATATGTTGTAAATTCTTAGAACATTTATTCATTCTGTTTAAAATTACATGAACACTCTCTGCAACATTAGAAACATACCCAGGATTTTTTTTTTTTTTTGGGGGGGCTAAAAATGAACCCATTTCAACGATTTTACCAAAAAAGCGGACCTTTTGTGATGTTTGTGAGTATTGTGATCCTTCAAAACAAAACCGGCTGATTTTGAACGCAATTAACTGAAGAAAGTCGTGTTTTCTTCATGATTGACAGATGTGAGTGGGGGGGGGGGGCGTTTGGGACAAATCATTGTAATACTTTATGGTCCAAATCATCTTTTTCAATCAGCATCGTTCACTCTTTCTTTCTTTCTTTCTTTCTTTCTTTCTTTCTTTCTTTCTTTCTTTCTTTCTTTCTTTCTTTCTTTCTTTCTTTCTTTCTTTCTTTCTTTCTTTCTTTTTTTTTTTTTTTTTTTTTTTTTGCAAGTGGTATGTCTACCTCACTAATACACCCTCCCATCGTGTAGTATGATATACATATCATATACATGTACCGTCATTCTACGACTGAGCAAACATATTTGGGTTAAAGAACTGTGCCCGGAGAAGATGAGTCTATTTGAAATTGAGTTGATGTCCATAACCGATAGATGTGATAGAGGAGTTTAGCCTTACACTTGTCAGTAATTTTTAGCGCGTATCACTTTGCCTGTGTTTGTAAACCAGTAAAAGAAAGTGTGAGAACTTCTACGTCAAAGTTAATTCATAGTAGGGCCTTCACAGGTATATCAACGTTGGTATTTATCGGTAACACACACCGAGTTAGAACATAGAAAGAGCACTGAAGATTATAAAAGGTCTGTGATTCAACGTGATTAGAAAAGAGCGGCAACGAATATGCCCAAAGCGCAAATACTATTCTATCTTCCCTGGGGTAGATGGAGCTCAATTGAAATCATTGGTGTCTTTAAATATTCAGAGTTGTCTTCATTGTTTCACAACGACAACTTAGATTTCTATTGACCACATCTGTGTGATGTTATTATCAAATTACTGTGGTGTACAACCGTTTTGTCATTGTCTTGGCGCCCTCATTGTTTCGCTTAAAAACTAGCTCATTGTAGGAACGAGTTTATTCGTTATTTGTCACTATGAAAAACCACTATGAAATTACACATCATGATTTGTTATGAATTTGGATTAATTGAAAATTGCGAGTCGCTGTACTTACATCACACAGAAAGTGCTCTTCTAAAAGACATTGTCAGTGGGTCACTAAATTAAAACTCGAGAAACCTTTAAAACAAACAAACAAACAAACAAACAAACAAGATATCATTATAATTGGAGTCAGAATTCCTACCTGTTTTTCCTTGTTCACGGATTGTTGGAACAAAGCTGCACAGTTTCGTATCAGATGATACTCTTAAAACGTGGGAGTTCCTACTGATATGAAATATGTGTCACAATTTTAAAACGCTTTTAAGACAAAAGTTCGCCGTGCACAAAATTTCATTCACTTCGCCATATCTATCACCTGCTGATCTCGGATGCGGCACTTTCAAAATTGTTTTCTTTGCAAACCTCTTTTCAATTTCAATTATAAACCCCTGATTTGTCACAATAAAAATGTCAAATATATTCCATTCATGCACACCATGTTTCATTTTCAATTGTATACCCATGTTATCACATTTTTCTCACTCACAAAAGCTACATTTATATCCGTCTTAATGCATATTCTGAAATCTTATCGGCCTGATAAACTAGGCGGAAAACGGAAGCATAGACTGGCATAGTAAGATCGGGATAGAGTTACCCATGGGCTATGTATCATGCTTAGTATGATCTTCTCACTCAACTTGCTCTAGGTGAAGTGAACTATGGGTTAAAACGTTTTATATGCCTGATTTATTGCAATAGCATGGGAGCTATGTATAACCTATAAAAGTCAGACTGAAATCCTATGTGATATTCACGATATTGAATTCGGTTTCTTCTCTTCCTCTTCTCCAAGAATCACCAATCCAAAACGAGGGACGCCTTCAAGTGGAATTTGATATAAATCGGTAACATAATCAGGGTCTATCTTAACAATATCTGCTTTTTAGCTAGATATTTTTCGGGCTATGGATTTCACTGTATGAATTACAAAAGTCAGCCTCAAATTATATACGACATTCACGATATTGAATACATGTGCTTTTCTTCTTCTTTACACATGATAAGAACCATCTCCCTAAAGTTTGGGATGTCTTCAAGTGGAATTTGGGGAAATAGATTACACGTAATACTTTTGCAAAACCGATGTGTGATGTTTTGATACGAGTTTAATAAGGTGATGCAAAAGGGTAAGAAATTCTTTCATTTTCATTTTCAAACTGCAGCAGTATTCGTATGAAAGGTAATACTTCTATCTTTATCTCATTGCAGGAAGTCTTGGGAATATTGAATCCTATCGAAGTGTTCTTTGCAAACTTGTTGCAATCCCAACTCAAGAGGTCTTGACTGCCTTCACAAATAACCTCTCTTTAATTTAAGAAAGCATTTAATACAGTGCTCTATGTATTGCCATATAGGACCATTAGAATGTAGCCATAGTGGATTACCTTACAACCTAAGATACCATTTGAAAGCATATGATAGAAGAGTCAACGCGTGCTATAAATTCGCGGCAATTGCTTGCCTACCAAAAGAGCAGACCGAGATGATATTGGGATATGAAAGGTTTTATTGAGTTGACTGCAACCTACAATATTATCGAGAATCGAAAACTAGTACATATATTACAGCATCCCAAAATTAGATGGGTCGGGGAAATAGATGTGTTACAACGTTTGTACTATATCTTATTTAATGTTATGCGACGAAGCTAATACGAATCACCACAACCTTAATATGCTTGCAAAATCACAATATCCATTGCGTTTTCCGAACGTCCAATGATCCATATTTACAGTAGGGTCAATCATCAACACCTGAGGGTGTTTTACACTGAATTATACACAATCAAACAATTAATAACAAACAAATGTCAACTGTAGTATTTTCCAAGAATATACACCTCTGATTGAGTTTTGAGAAGTGATATTCAAATTTTCCAGTAACCTAACACTTTGAAAGCGCGTGAAAGTCTCGAGGAATGTTATTTTAATGGTGTTAGGGTTAACCACGTTTGCAAATCACAATAAACGACTTGGACACGCTTTCAAGAGCTTATAAGAACATGTTCTCACTTAAAACATGTAATTAAGAGAAATGCCATAATCCTTATCGATGACATTTGCGATTGCAGCCTGGTTCTATATGAAATATGAAATCAAACGCTTTTCGCCTCGTCAGATGAAGAAACAAAAATACAGAGTGACTTCACGAATATACAAAAATTATATTACTCGGAAACAGCTCAGTGGAAACAAAAACCTTAATCAAGTTCACCATATTATCTGCCCTCACCCCCTCGGGGAATGCCTAAAGACCAAGATAGGTTTTATTCTATTAGCCTATGTAGAAGATATATGTAATTAAGTACTTTGGGTATCCGGGGGGCACTTCCTGAGATTTAAATGTATATTAATTAAATCATTAATATCATTTCAATTTATACATACACCTGTATCGCCTGAAAACAATGACTCTACATAACTCGTCAAAGAGAACGAACTCTTCCTCGTTTGCTCCGTATTTAATACAAAACAAATACCAGGCATGTTTTGACTCTGTTTAATCCTTTGTGATTTTTATATTAATTTCATTACTTAAGGTGTAATTTTGAGTTTTAAATCAAATAAAACACACCCTATATAAAAAGTATGAGCTGAATCTCTCACACCGGGAGTGTGAATTTCATATGGGACTACCTGACATTTATTATCACCATAAATTTGAAAACACCCCCTGTGTGGGAGATTAAGATCATATCTTCCATAGAGGGTGCATAGATTTCGACTAGAATAGACTGTTTCACCAACTTTCAAACTGTCTGTGTTTAGTAATCATTTATAATATCGGATCAAATAATGAAGTGGGGATTTGCGTTGAGGTAGTAGGATTTTCTGAACTTATAATATTTAATTTTAGCGTAAAACGGGTACATTTGAACAATGTATCATTACCGTCAAGTCTATCTAAGCATGCATTGTATAATAGTATTTGAATTGCAATTGACAATTCGGCTTCCTTTATGAGCTCAATTCATGTGCGAGGATGTTGTCACACTGCATCTATATCAAATGTGATTTCGGAACCAATCTATAATTCCCAAGTTTGTTATCGCAAATAAATCATGTTTTTCCAAGCTTCTACATAATCAACTTCATGGAAGCTCTAGCTTTCTATTATTTGCTACAAGTAGTAATGTTGTTTTTGCTACAAGTATGCTTTCTGGTGTTTTCTACTGAAGAGAGCACTTGTGTTATAAATTGCTACACGTATGCTTTCTACTGTAGTAAAATAACGACAAGCTTATCTACAAATATATGACACGATCAAATTATATCAGACACTTGTCGGACATGTTATTTTTATTCTTCCCTTAGGTTAATAGAGATTAAAAAATATCATTTTCTAAAAACCCGGCTAAAACAATGAAATACAAAATAAGTTCAGTATTTCTTTTGGTGGTATTTCAAATAAGTTAAGCGACAAGTATCTCATAAGGTAATATCGCGTCACATATTGCCTCCAAGGGGCCCACTATTATTAACAATTATTTATAGCTTCAACTAAAGTAGGTCTTGCAGCCTCAAATATTCTTTAAAAATTAAACGAATGACACATCTATTCGGTACAGCGCTTTAACAACATCGTTCCGAAGGCACTCCCAAATAGATACATGTAATGCTTTACGCAGACAAATTGTTATGTAATATCTTTAGTCTGTATACAAGTGTATTGTTGTGATCATGTGTAATTCATAATATAAACGAAGTGTGTATTTCACGGACCATGTTGTAGCCTACGTTATAATATGTATTATATTGCAAAATATAATTTCCCCGTAGCAAATCAGAATAAAGGGAATTTTGATATGTATGAGGTTAAAGGTATATTATTTAATATCAGCAATGAAAGTGCTGTACATACGTTATGAGATAAACCAAAATGATTTCTTTGGCCTGGCCAATATGTATGCTTAAATATTTGTCACCAATTAACAAAGTTGAGCTCAACCCAGTACCACCCCACCCCTCCTCCTCCAGACTAGTAGCAAGGTAATGTGTGGCATGTAAATTTGTTTCTTGCTTAGCCATAATCACCTTGAACGATAAACCACACACTATTTTAGTTATTTCTGAAACCATTCTTCCCAATTCATTATATATTTTGTTAAGTTGTATCACATATACTTGATTATGTTTCAGACTAGACAGATAAAGTCATTAATTCACATGAAGAAGCTCCCTAATAAATAGAGCTAATTTATCTTTCCCCGACGGTGACGGATTTGATCGCAGCCAGTCGGACGGCTCAATATAATGAACAACCGATGATCTAACTTGGGGCACTGACGCCAACAAACATATAAAAAACACACCAGACATTTAAATGTATTATTTAATGTTTAACACTCATAACATAAGTAGATTTTCCCCAGTTCAAAGTCAACATTTTATTGTTTCCAAATATTTCAAAGGTTATCTGAATCGACGTTCAGGGCTGCTGACACTAATATAAAGATAAAGAATTGTGAACGTCTTATTAAATGTTAAATTAGATTGAGCTACTCGTGTGAATAATTTACGAACTCAGGATTGTTCTAATTTTCTATCGCGCTCATAACGTTTTGAAAAATAATATGGGGATAATATCGCTGCCCGATGGGGTTGTTTTCTATATTAACTTAATAATTGAAAGATAAGAAGAAGAGCCAGACGTGTATCATATTAGAACTGTAAATCATGAAACTAATAATTTGACTCAGTCTTGGGTTTTACTAGTATTCATTTTAAAGTATCATATTTTCCAATTTACACATTTCGTCAACATTTGATGACTATTTGATGAAGCAAAAGCGAAAGTACTGGCCCAAAAAGATTTATATAACTAAAATAATTACTACTTTGTAGATTATGTTCAAATGGTGCACACAAGGTGACTTGTCATATAGACATGACCAGCAAAGCGAATACTGTTAACGGGTATAACGTAAATCCGCAAATAAGTTCATCAGGATTGTTGGTAAAATAGATATTTGAAGGTTTCTTTGTACAAATCCAAATATTTGGGTTGATGTTACGTACCTCAATGACAGTTTCGTGCTACGACTTAGCACTTTCTCAAATTGACTGACCAATTCCTGCACATCGTCGGCTGCTACCGGATGGAGCTGGCGTAGATGGCGCTGTTAGGACTTGGTCGTAAATATGCGGCAGAAAGTAATTCCCATCGTCTCTGTTGAGTGTCTTGGCCCCCCCTCTTTCTAATCCAAATGGCTTCTTTTATGTGTCTCCTCTTCCTGTTCTGTTCTCTGTCTTTGATTTGGGACTCCTCCCAACCGATTACATGGTTATGATCGGCCACGTGATCTGTGATAGCAGATTTATTCTCCTCCCCCGTAACGGAGGCCTGTCTTTGCGCTCTGGTATAAGCTTTCTTGGAAGCTTTGTCGGCTTCTGTTTTGTGTTCTTTGAGCCGTGTACCAAAGAGTCACGATGTTTCTCCAATATATGATTTATCACAGTTAAGGCAGGGAATTTCGTAAACACAGTCAGATGTTTGCTTCACATCCCGCTTGTCCTTAGGATGGACCAGTATATTACGAAGAGTCTGGTGTGGCTTAAACGCGGTGTTGATGCCATGTTTTTTAAAGACTCGCCTCACCCGTTGTGAGAGACCTTCTTTGTACGGAAGGACTACCATTCCCTGGATTTAGTCTCTGATTGTTCTTTGCGTTGCGATTTGCTTTTGCTTTCCGTTTGTTTAAATGCCCATTCAGGGTAGCCACATAATTTTAGGGCCTCTTTGATTTTGATTTCTTCCTGAATTTTGTCTTCATCTTCTGTGATAACTTTATCTTTACGGTCCATTAATGTTCTTATGACACTGAGCTTGTGCTGCAATGGGTGATGGGAGTTAAAATGTAAATTACTGATCAGTATGGGTCTTTTTGCGATATACCAAAAGCTTGATCGAACCATCTTGCTTTTTGACGATAAGAGTGTCGAGGAACGGAATTTGATGGTTATCCTCCGTTTCAAATGTGAATTTGATATTGTCCGTCTTATCAATTTGATTGATATGCGTGGTTAGTTGTTCTGCTGTATCTTTTTTCACAATCTCGAGCACATCGTCCACATATCTCTTCCATAAACGAGGCTTGATATCTAAAGGGGCTGATGCTATTGCTTCTTGTTCCAGCCATTCCATATAAAGGTTGGCTACGATGGGACTGACGGGGGAACCCATCGCAGTACCGAATTTTTGTTGATAGATTTGACCGCGGAATGAAAAATAGGTGGTAGTAAGGGCAAATTCTAACACCTCCATAACGTCATCAACTGTTAACTTGGTTCGCTCACTCAATGTTTTGTCCTCAATCAACCGTTGTCTTATGATTTCAAGTGACTTGTCAATTGGCGTATTTGTGAACAATGACACAACGTCATGGGAAATGAATTCTTCGCCTTCTTCAAACATGATCTCTGCGAGGTCATCCGCTAGATCTTTAGAGTTTTTAACGTGATGTTGAGTTTGACCGACTAAGGGGCCTAAAATTCTAGCGAGCTCTTTAGATGTTTCGTACATTATGGACCCACAGTAATCCACGATTGGTCTAAGTGGGGTACCAGCTTTGTGGATTTTGGGGGTACAATACATGCGAGGTGTATTTTCGGCTGTAGGATAGAGTTTCCAATACTCTCTTTCAGTAATTTTATTGACCTTTTTCCAACCGGTGAGAATGCTTATAAGTTTTCTCTTATAGCGCGCGGTGGGGTCATTTTTAAGTTTCTCGTAGGTCTTATCGTCATTTAACATGATGGTAACTTTCTCCTCGTACTCCTCTTTGTCCAGCACAACTGTCGCTTTCCCCTTATCCGCTGGTAAGATCATGATTGACTCCTCTTTTTTGAGGTCTCTGAGAGCCTTTTTCTCAACTTTGGTGAGATTAGGTTTTGCATTATTTGTTGATTTGAGAACTCCTACAACCTCCGCTCGCAACTGGGCTGCATCGCTCGCACTCAAGCCCACGCACGCTTCCTCGGTAGCCACGATGTAATCATTGACTAACGCATTGTTGTTTTCCGGCGCAACTGCATAATTCAACCCCTTCGCGAGCAACTGGGTTTGGGGAGTGGTCAATTCATGCTTTGATTTATTTATCACCCATTTTTTAAGCTGTGTACCGCTCAAGTCTATACCATTGTTACTATTGCTACTCACATTTTTATCCAAATGGGTACTCTTGTGAAATTTTCCTGGCTTTTCTTGCAAGCGTTCTAACTTCCGGGTTTGCCGACATCTTGTTTTGGTGAACTCACTCTCGCGAGATTTCGCGATATGTTCATCTACGTGTTGTTTTACGTTGTCGGGGAAACTCGATTGTATTTCTAGATTGCACGTTGATATATCAGATTCCAAAGTGTGGATTTTGTTGTTGATAACTCTCAAACGTTCGCGCAAAAGATCCTTTTGGGCTTTATTCACAATATCCCGTGCCTTGTTGGTGTTGATGGGGCACTTAAGGCGCAAACTGGGGGGAGTTAAATCCAAATCGCGACATCGTAGAATAAAAACGCGATGGTTCCGATATCGGGCCAATTTCCTCTCAGAATTTTCGTAGTTTCTTACTTTCAAAACCGCTGATTGTCCGTAATCTTTCCGAAGATCCGCAAATAAGTTCATCAGGATTGTTGGTAAAATAGATATTTGAAGGTTTCTTTGTACAAATCCAAATATTTGGGTTGATGTTACGTACCTCAATGACAGTTTCGTGCTACGACTTTCTCACAAAACAGAAGCCGACAAAGCTTCCAAGAAAGCTTATACCAGAGCGCAAAGACAGGCCTCCGTTACGGGGGAGGAGAATAAATCTGCTATCACAGATCACGTGGCCGATCATAACCATGTAATCGGTTGGGAGGAGTCCCAAATCAAAGACAGAGAACAGAACAGGAAGAGGAGACACATAAAAGAAGCCATTTGGATTAGAAAGAGGGGGGCCAAGACACTCAACAGAGACGAGGGGAATTACTTTCTGCCGCATATTTACGACCAAGTCCTAACAGCGCCATCTACGCCAGCTCCATCCGGTAGCAGCCGACGATGTGCAGGAATTGGTCAGTCAATTTGAGAAAGTGCTAAGTCGTAGCACGAAACTGTCATTGAGGTACGTAACATCAACCCAAATATTTGGATTTGTACAAAGAAACCTTCAAATATCTGGGTATAACGTAAATAACGTAACGTTATCAAAAATCAAAATATAAAAAGCGAAGTATAAGATATAATTTTTGATGGATGACAGGGTGCGAACAACTGAATAAGAAGATAATTGTGTTTGCATACAAATAACGCGTTAAATGGTAAAAGTTGATTGAAACATTGTTATACTATGGTTTAACGGCGGATATATTATAAATGAAGCTTCTTATATAAAATTGACATGACAAAGAAACTATATGCATGTTTGTATACGCAAAGTAGCAGGTAAGTTGTTATTAAAAATATCATCCGCATACGAGGTAACCCTTCATTGGGAAAACCAACACGGCTGGCGGGTATAATGTAAGTTATGAGAGACTACAAAGGTTCCTTACAAACCCGGGCTTACACAGGATGACATAGTTTTGATAAATGACACAATTGATGAAACATGCGAAGTCGAAAATATTGCGTATCAAGTGTTGAACATGTATACACAAAGAATATTGTGCGACCTAACAGTTCTCCAAGAAAGCCAGCACTACTAGCAGGTGTATAAAGTGTAAATAATATTTGGCTACAAAGTTTTCTTACAAAAGCAAGCTGTGAAAGGATAAAATAGTTTGGATCAATGACAAAAAATATATAACACCGGTCAAGAAACAAGGTAGGTTTGTCCTTAAGGCGAGGGAAAAACCTGATCTACGGCTCGACCGACCTAGATTTCAGTTTTTGGATTTTGGTTTTGGGCTTAGATTCGAGTTATTCTGGCTGATAAATTGCCATCAAAACGAGGGAAACTGCAATTTATTTACAGATTTTGGTTAAAAAAACGATGATTGTAAAACGTACGATGGTCCAAACCGTCTTTTTCCATCAGCATCGTTCACTCTCTTTTTGGTATGTCTAGCTGATTAATTGACCTCACATTGTGTAGTATGATCATTTTGTACCAAACACATTCAAAGATCATTCTACGACTGAGCAAACATATTTGGGTTAAAGAACTGTGCCCGGAGCAGATGAGTCTATTTAAAATTGAGTTGAGGTCCATAACCGATAGATGTGATAGAGGAGTTTAGCCTTACACTTGTCAGTAATGTTTAGCGCGTATCATGTTGCCTGTGTTTTGTAAATCAGTAACAGAAAGTGTGAGAACTTGTACGTCAAAGCTAATTCATAGCAGGGCCTTCACAGGTATATCAACGTTGGTATTTATCGGTAACATACACCAAGCTAGAACATAGACAGAGCACGAAAGATTATAATAGGTTTGTGATTCAACGTGATAAGAAAAGAGCGCCAACGAATACGCGCGATGCGCCAAAAAAAAAAATGTCTTCCCTGTGGTAGATGGAGCTCAATTGAAATCATTGGTGTCTTAATATTCTCGGTTGTCTTCAGCGCATATTCTGTCTTCCATAGGGTAGATGCAGGGCTGTCTTCATTGTTTCACAGCGACAACTCAGATTTCTATTGGCCACCTCTGTGTGATGTTATTATCAAAATGCCGTGGTGTAAAACCGTTTTGCCATTATTGTCTTGGCGTCCTTATTGTTTCGCTTAATTATCTCATTAGCTAGCTCATTATAGGGACGAGTTTATTCGTTATTTGTCACTGTGAAAAACCACTATGATTTTACACATCAAGATTTGTTTTAAATTTGTATTAATTGAAAATCGCGAGTGCAAGTGATAAGGCCAAAAACGACCTAATAAGGGTACCATGCGACATTTGAGTAAATGTTGGATGATTCTCTGCATGTAATTGAATGGGGTTCATATTTATCAATTCTGATAATATGAAAAATAACTGATAACTTTATTTACTTATTTTCCACTTTTAAGCCATTCCTAAAAAAAACATTAGGAATTTTTTTAATGAAGCATTGGGCAAAAACGACGAAACAGCAGTTTTGACAAATTCGCATAATTCGAAGCTGAAATAAACTGGAACTTTTTGGTTCGCATCTTACTATAACCGTCTTTTTCAAGTTAAGTGTCGGTGTTTGCTTTTTTAAATGGAGTTTAACAAGAACGTATATATTTTATTGAAGACCCCTCATTTAATACCTGATAGATATCTTACCTTTAATTCAATTATACAAGGATGGTTCTCACTTTAGGCTATGTAGTCTTTTGTGCAACCCGTTATTTATTTACTTTTTTCGCACATGCATTATTTCCGCGCTCTTGAACAGAATGTTATCTCACCGCTTTCAGCATTACCCAGCGTCAAACCTTTTGTATTCGTGTGATGGATTTATCTCTCTCCCTCCCTCTAACTTGTTCACTATCTCTCTCCTGTTTACTTCTCTCCAGTCTCTCTCACTCGCTCGATTTTGCTTTGAAATTATTCACATAATTGTTGAGAATTGCCTTCTTTTCGTCTTTCTCCTTGATCTTCAATAATTTTTCTGTTTTCTTTCCGTTTTGCACTCAGCTTGATGATTGAGTTTGACCCTTTAAAAAACAAACAAGCAAACAAACAAGATACCATTATAATTGGAGTCAGAATTCTTACCTGTCTTTCCTTGTTCACGATTTTACAATCATGTATATTACCACGATTGCATAAATATAGATGAAATAAAAGCAAGTTTTGGCTCCTTCTTAAGACTGTCAAGATCTACTTAAATAATTAAAAATTCATATAATTAAAATAAATGCATTTCTAGATGGAAGCATTCTGACTATGAATTACGTTTGTCGCCATTAGGGCGTTAAACTATTTAAAACAACATATTAAAAATCCATTATCTCAAAGCGGTGCAAGCGCAGCACTTCCGTATGAATAATCACATTTTCAAAAAAACAACTCAAAAGTCTTAACCTATCGCAATCATTTGCAGTTTACTTTGGGAATAAGTTCCAATGACAGAACCTCTATCGGATCTAAAATTACTTAACCCAATGAGAACTACCTGCCGATTGGCCAAAATGTAGTTTTCATTATAAATTGGACAAATCAGCAACATTGTTAGAATAAGTTCCAATGACAGAACATCTGTCGGATCCAAAATTACTTAACCCCATTGTTTAAGTATATGATTTACATAATGTTATTTTTATTTAACAAGCTCGAAAGATGTGGAGAAGTTCTTGATATAACTCATGTAATCTGAATCAGTCTAGATCAAATTTACCTTGCTCCGGATCAAATATGAACTTATCTGATTCCGGCTCACATCAATTCATGTATTTGTAGCGGTTCTAAACTGAATTGAAACGGATTAAAGTTGGACAGCGTTTCGTATCAGATGATTATGAATCAGGTAAGTTGAATATTTGATTCGGATATTAATCGATTTGATCTGTACTCTTTAAACGTGTGAGTTCGTACTGATATGAAATATGTGTCATAATTTTAAAATGCTTTTAAGACAAAAGTTCCCCGTGCGCAAAATTTCATTCACTTCGCCACATATCACCTGCTGATCTCGGATGCGGCACTTTTAAAATTGTTTTCTTTGCAAACCTCTTTTCAATTTCAATTATAAACCCCTGATTTCTCACAATAAAAATGTCAAATATATTCCATTCATGCACGCTATGTTTCATTTTCAATTGTATACCCATGTTAACACATTATTCTCACTCACAAAAGCTACATTTATATCCGTCTTAATATATATTCTGAAATCGTACCAGGCTGATAAACTAGGCGGAAAACGGAAGCATAGACTGGCATAGTAAGATCGGGATAGAGTTACCCATGGGCTATGTATCATGCTTAGTATGATCTTCTCACTCAACTTGCTCTAGGTGAAGTGAACTATGGGTTAAAACGTTTTATATGCCCGATTTATTGCAATAGTATGGGAGCTATGTATAACCTACAAAAGTAAGACTGAAATCCTATGTGATATTCACGATATTGAATTATGTTTCTTCTCTTCCTCGTCTCCAAGAATCACCAATCCAAAACGAGGGACGTCTTCAAGTGGAACTTGATACAAATCTGTAACACAATAAGGGTCTATCTTAACAATATCTGGTTTCTAGCTTTATATTTTTCGGGCTATGGATTTCACTGTATGCACTACAAAAGTCAGTATCAAATTATACACGACATTCACGATGATGTTGAATTCTTTTCTTCTTCTTTACACATGTTAAGAATCATCTCCCTAAAGTTTTGGGATGTCTTCGAGTGCAATTTGGGGAAATAGATTACACATAATAATTTTGCAAAACCGATGCGTGACATTTTGATACGCGTTTAATACGGTGATGCAAAAGGGTAAGAAATTCTTAGACGTTTCATTTTCAAACTGCAGCAGTATTCGTATGAAAGGTAATACCTCTATCTTTATCTCATTGCAGGAAGTCTTGGAAATTATTGAATCCTATAAAGGTATTCCTTGCAAACTTGTTGCAATCCCAACTCAAGAGGTTTTGACTGCCTTCACAAATAACCCGTCTTTGATTTAAGAAAGGTTAAACAATCCGGGTTTTTTTTCGTTCAGTGCTCTATGTATTGCCATATAGGACCATTAGAATGTAGCCATTGTGGATTACCTTACAACCTAAGATACCATTTGAAAGCATATGGTAAGAGTCAATGTATCTACGCGTGCTATAGATTCGCGGCAATTGCTTGCCTACCAAAAGAGCAGACCGAGACGATATTGGGATATGAAAGGTTTTATTGAGTTGACTGCAACCTACAATAATATCGAGAATCGAAAACATAGTACATAATATTATAGCATCCCAAAATTAGATGGACAAACCGGGTCGGGGAAATAGATGTGTTACAACGTTTGTACTATATCTTATTTAATGTTATGCGACGAAGCTAATACGAATCACCACAACCTTAATATGCTTGCAAAATCACAATATCCATTAAGTTTTCCGAACGTCCAATGATCCATATTTACAGTAGGGTCAATCATCAACACCTGAGGGTGTTTTACACTGAATTATACACAAACAAACAATTAATAACAAACAAATTTCAACTGTAGTATTTTCCAAGAATATACACCTCTGATTGAGTTTTGAGAAGTGATATTCAAATTTTCCAGTAATCTAACAATTTGAAAGCGCGTGAAAGTCTCGAGGAATATTATTTTAATGGTGTTGGGGTTAACCGCGTTTGCAAATCACAATAAACGACTTGAACACGCTTTCAAGAGCTTATAAGAACTTGTTCTCACTTAAAACATGTAATTGCGAGAAATACCATAATCCTTATCGATGACATTTGCGATTGCAGCCTGGTCTATAATTGATTCCTTTTCGTCTTCTATTGATGAGGTAGAGCGCTCATTGAAATTAAACGCTTTTGACTTATTGACATTAATCTCAAGGGGGTTATTTTTGGATTATCAGAACAAAATTACATTATTTTGTTCATTTATGTACTACTTGCGCTCCTACCGTTGTACGGTATTTTGGTTGCTTTTATATTGTATTAGGCCAAATAAAAAAATAAACATGTTTCACGTCCCCTGCCGCTTCCTTTTTTGAGGTTTCTTAAATTTTATTTTTATTTTTTGAAATTCAGTTATAACTTATGTCTAGGAAGTACAGATGCTTTCTATAGCCTTGATAATATACAAGTGTTTTGTGATAGTTAGAGGGGGCATATCTCTCAGAACAACAAATAAAAAGAGGCCTCCTCCTTTTTCCACGCATTATTGTATACGCTAAAACAGCTCTAATTATGGGTATTTACACCGATTTTGCGATAAAAAAAAAATAATAAAAAGTCCCCTCTTCCTCCTTTTTTCAGAAACCTGGACGTGAAACATGTTTTTTATTTTACTTGGCCTTATGTAGCAGTATCGGGCTATTCCTGTTGAAATTCATACACCCGGGAGTGTGAATTTCATATGGGATTACCTGAAATTTATTATCACCATAAAGTTGAAAATACCCCCTGTGTGGGAGATTAAGATCATATCTTCCATAGAGGGTGCATACATTTCGACTAGAATAGACAGTTTCACCAACTTTCAACCTGTCTGTGTTTATTGATTTTTTATAAGATCGGATCAAATAATGAAGTGGGGACTTGTGTTGAGGTAGTAGGATTTTCTGAACTTATGATATTTAATTTTAGCGTAAAAAGGTTACATTTGAACAATGTATCACTACCGTCATGTCTATCTAAGCATGCATAATATAATAGTATTTGATAGTTTGCAATTGACAATTCGGCTTCCTTTATGAGCTCAATTTATGTGCGAGGATGTTGTCACACTGCATCTATATCAAATGTGATTTCCGAACCAATCTATAATTTCCCAAGTTTATTATCGCAAATAAATCATATTTTTCCAAACTTCCACACAATCAACGTCATGGAAGCTCTAACTTTCTATTATTTGCTACAAGTATGATTTCTACTGAAAATAGCAGTAATATATGACACGATCAAATTATATCAGACACTTGTTGGACAGTGTTATTTTTATTCTTCCCTTTCGTATTTGGTTAATAGAGATAAGAAAAACATCACACAGTGTCAACACCCTGTATTATAAATATTTTTTCCATACAGCTCCATACTCCGTTGGTGAGCTATTGAAATCAATATTCTATTATTGACACAGATAAAGAAAGTTTACATATGCATTGTGTTATAGGACTTGTGATTGAATATTCTATACAAGCACCTGGATCTTAACTGAATGGGCTAAACGTGTACCTATAAAGTATAATTGTAATTCTCAAAATTAAATATATCACAATTTTTACGGCGATTTAATAATCTTTACGGATAAAATGCAGTAAAATATATACACAACAAACAGAAGTCGCCGCTAATTAGTGCATTGCATTTCAAGTTGGTGTACTGGAAACAAAACCTGTGTTTACCTGAAAACAAATCGAATTTTCTTGTAATAGCAACATCATATGGGGTACTAGAGCATGCACAAATCGTAATAATGTGTAGAATATAGAAACTCTGTGGTATCCCATATCGTTATGAATACGGCAGAGTGACGAATCCGCAAAATCGCTGTTCTGAGTAAACGGCGTTTGAAAATATTGGTACCATTCCATCGGCCCTTCTAAAATATGAGAACATTCGTGAGCGCTTATTCGAAATGTATATTATAGAAGTGAATGTGCACTAATTATTTGCAATACTTGCATGTTCTGAAACAATCGATATATCCTTCAAAACAGGTATTTACAGCTATTCGGCTTTATGCTAAATCCAAAAAGTGTCAACCGCTGCGCAAAGAGTTACATACGAGGACGAATCCGCATTCAACTACGTGTAAACTATAGCACCCATCCTTGATTTGGGGATTTTATGTAAAAATTGCTGGTTGTCCTAAGGCTAGAGATTCTAAACTTGGTATATAAGTTATAATAAGTCGTCCCCGTAATATTTAGTGAAAACTCCGGTTGACATCAAGGATTTTAGAGTAGATATAACAATGTTGGCCAATATTTTGTGTATAAATTTCCCACTTTGCGACGGCGCTCTGACAAAATTACGCCATAGCGATATCATGTGGGGAAAGTTTGTATATACGACTTATTAAATGTTAAATTAGATTGAGCTACTCGTGTGAATAACGTTTTGAAAAATAATATGGGGATAATATCGCTACCCGATGGGGTTGTTTTCTATATTAACTTAATAATTGAAAGATAAGAAGAAGAGCCAGACGTGTATCATATTAGAAATGTAAATCATGAAACTAATAATTTGACTCAGTCTTGGGTTTTACTAGTATTCATTTTAAAGTATCATATTTTCCAATTTACACATTTCGTCAACATTTGATGACTATTTGATGAAGCAAAAGCGAAAGTACTGGCCCAAAAAGATTTATATAACTAAAATAATTACTACTTTGTAGATTATGTTCAAATGGTGCAGACAAGGTGGCTCGTCACATAGACATGACCAGCAAAGCGAATACTGTTAACGGGTATAACGTAAATAACGTAACGTTATCAAAAATTAAAAAAAAGTGAAGTATAAGATATAATTTTTGATGGATGACAGGGTGAGAACCACTGAATAAGAAGATAATTATGTTTGCATATAAATAACGTGTTAAATGGTAAAAGTGATATTATGGTTTAATGGCGGATATACTATAAATGAAGGTTCTTATATAAAATTGACATGACAAAGAAACTATATGCATGTTTGTATACGCAAAGTTGCAGGTAAGTTGTTATTAAAAATATCATCCGCATAGAGATGATTCATTGGGAAAACCAACAAAGCTAGCGGGTATAATGTAAGTTATGAGTGGCTACAAAGGTTCCTTACAAACCTGGGCTTACAAAGGATGACATAGTTTTGATAAATGACACAACTGAAGAAACATGCGAAGTCGAAAATATTGCGTATCAAGTGTTGAACATGTATACACAAAAAATATTGTGCGAGCTAACGGTTCTCTAAGAAAGCCAACACTGCTAGCAGGTGTATATAGTGTAAATAATATTTGACTACAAAGGCTTCTTACAGGGTGTATCAAAATGATTGGTACCGGGCTATGTGACTTTTTCAAAAATATATCAAAAATATAAAATTGCTAATTAATATCGTTTTTGTACTATAAATAGAAAGGGGTATATGTTAACTTATTGATCTAATAATCTGAAGATGATAGGTTGATGCATCTGGGAGCTATTGTCATTTGAACGAAGATCGACGTAATCATGGTTTTACTTACACAACACAAGATGAATAGGTTCACTGCTTGAAGTATTTATTGCATACATGCTCTTCATTATTTCACCTCAGTCTTTATAACATAAAATTTCTTTACAAATGCTTTTATATAGAAAGATAGTTCTTGAAGTCCCTGCCTTACGGCTCTGGCAGTGTGAGGTGAAGCCCTATCTTGAATGAACATAACACGTGGCATGGATCCATTCTGAAACTGCCCATATCAAATTTTGAAACATTGCAAGTTATAGCATGTTTCCATGGGATACCCCTTGCTCTTGGAAACTGTCTTCTAAATCTTCTCCGCACCTCTCCATAGCTTCGTGTCAACCAGTAATTCTTTACTATGTATGCAGGCGCTGAAGTGTGGAGTACTTTGGAGCCATTCCAATAACTTTTACCAGGTCTAACCTAACGTACACTCTCTACAGTCTATAGCAATTCTTCCACACCATCTACTTAGTAATCTCAATACTACAATTTAAATTACTGCCCTGGAAGGTGTTGATACACAAACTTCTTTCACCGCACCTAAATTATTCAAGTCAATAATATTACTCTCAATTAATAAATATTGATCAGAATATTTATATAATATATTATGCAGAAATAGGCAAGGAAAATATTAAACTGTTCCATGGTTTTCAACATATCATTCTCACTAGGTATTTGTAGTGAAATAGAGCTTTGAAAATGGTGCGCTACTGATCAAGCGTTACGATGAAAAGTGTAAAAACACCCACTTTCCTTTAGAATCATGTAACTTCTGAACAGAATGTGTTATCTTTATGATCTAAAATTCTTAGAGAAGATAAAACTACTATAATTACAAATATTTAAACAATTAACCCCAAACTGGTACAAAAAATAGTTTAAAAAATCGGCAAAAATGAGAAGTCGTCGGTACCAATCATTTTGATACACCCTGTACAAAAGCAAGCTAAGAAAGGATAAAATAGTTTGGATCAATGACAAAAAATATATAACACCGGTCAAGAAGCAAGGTAGGTTTGTCCTTAAGGCGAGGGAAAAACCTGATCTACGGCTCGACCGACCTAGATTTCAGTTTTTGGATTTTGTTTTTGAATTTGCTGCATGTATGGCGGAAATTGCTGTACGTATGTAACGTCAACGGTTTTGGGCTTAGATTCGAGTTATTCTGGCTGATAAATTGCCATCAAAACGAAGGAAAACTGCAATTTATTTACAGATTTTGGTTAAAAAACGATGGTTGTAAAACGTACGATGGTCCAAACCGTCTTTTTCCATCAGCATCGTTCACTCTCTTTTTGGTATGTCTAGCTCATTAATTGACCTCATATTGTGTAGTATGATCATTTTGTACCAAACACATTCAAAGATCATTCTACGACTGAGCAAACATATTTTGGTTAAAGAACTGTGCCCGGAGAAGATGAGTCTATTTGATATTGAGTTGAGGTCCATAACCGATAGATGTGATAGAGGAGTTTAGCCTTACACTTGTCAGTAATGTTTAGCGCGTATCATGTTGCCTGTGTTTTGTAAATCAGCAAAAGAAAGTGTGAGAAATTGTACGTCAAAGCTAATTCATAGCAGGGCCTTCACAGGTATATCAACGTTGGTATTTATCGGTAACATACACCAAGCTAGAACATAGAAAGTGCACGAAAGATTATAATAGGTTTGTGATTCAACGTGATAAGAAAAGAGCGCCAACGAATACGCGCGATGCGCCAAAAAAATCTGTCTTCCCTGTGGTAGATGGAGCTCAATTGAAATCATTGGTGTCTTCAGCGCATATTCTGTCTTCCATGGGGTAGATGCAGGGCTGTCTTCATTGTTTCACAGCGACTACTCAGATTTCTATTGGCCACCCTATTGGCCATTTATCAAATTGCCGTGGTGTACAACCGTTTTGCCATTGTCTTGGCGTCCTTATTGTTTCGCTTAATTATCTCAGTAACTAGCTCTTTATAGGGACGAGTTTATTCGTTATTTGTCACTGTGAAAAACCACTATGAATTTACATATCAAGATTTGTTTTAAATTTGTATTAATTGAAAATCGCGAGTGCAAGTGATAAGGCCAAACACGACCTAATAAGGGTACCATGTGACATTTTAGTAAATGTTGGATGATTCTCTGCATTCGGACACTTGAAACTACATGTAATTGAATGTGCTTCATATTTATCAATTCTGATATTTGCATTTGGCAAAACGACGAAACAGCAGTATCGACAAATTCGCATAATTCGAAGCTGAAATAAACTGGAACTTGTTGGTTCGCATCTTACTATAACAGTCTTTTTCAAGTTAAATGTCGGTGTTTGCTTTTTTAAATGGGGTTTAACTAGAACCTATATATTTTGTTGAAGACCCCTTATTTAATACCTGATAGATATCTTACCTTGAATTCAATTATGCAAGGATGGTCCTCACTTTAGGCTATGTAGTCTTTTGTGCAACCCGTTATTTATTTACTTTTTTCGCACATGCATTATTTCCGCGCTCTTGAACAGAATGTTATCTCACCGCTTTCAGCATTACCCAGCGTCAAACCATTTGCATTCGTGTGATGGATTTATCTCTCTTACTCCCTCTAACTTTTTCACTATCTCTCCCCTATCTACGTCTCTCCTGTCTCTCTCACTCGATCTATTTTTCTTTAAAATTATTCACATGATTGTTGAGAGTTGCCTTCTTTTCGTCTTTCTCCTTGATCTTCAATAATTTTTCTCTTTTCTTTCCGTTTTGCACCCATCCTTTTAGCCTGGGGAGTGCATTTTGCTTGAGTTTGATTATTTAAACAAGCAAACAAACAAGATACCATTATAATTGGAGTCAGAATTCCTACCTGTTTTTCCTTGTTCACGTTTTACAATCACGTATATTACCACGATTGCTAATAATAGATGAAATAAAAGGAAATCGTTTCCATTTTTGGCTCCTTCTTTCTGCATAGTAGCGTTTATAATGCTGCTTATTGTTGTGCATTTATGCATTCTGTGACACAGATTGTTATGCATCTGTAAATTATCAAACACAAATGCTAACTACTTAAGACTGCCAAGATCTACTTCAATAATTAAAAAATCGCATAATAAAAATAAATGCATTTCTTGATGGCATAATTCTGACTATGAATTACGTTTTTAGGGCGCCATTAGGGCGTTAAACTATCGAAAACATCATTTTAAACATCCATTATCTCAAAGTGCAAGCGCAGCACTTCTGTATGAATAATCACATTTTCCAAAAAGGAAAAAAAAAACAATTCAAAAGTCTTAACCTATCGCAATCATTTGGATTTTACTTTTGAATAAGTTCCAAAAGACAGAACATCTGCGGATCCAAAATTACTTAACCCCCTTGTTCAAGTTTATGATTTACATAATGTTATTTTTATTTATTAACAAATTTAAAAGGTGCTGAGAAGTTCTTGATACAACTCATGCAATCTGAATCAGTCTAGATCAAACTTGAACTTATCTGATTCCGGCTCACTTTGATGTAGTTTATCTCACATCAATTCATGTATTTGTAGCGGTTCAAAACAGAATTGAAACGGATTAAAGTTGGACATAGTTTCGTACCAGGTGATTATGAATCAGGTAAGTTGAATATTTTTGATTTAGAAATTAATCGATTTGATCTGTACTCTTAAAACGTGTGAGTTCGTATTGATATGAAATATTTGTCACAATTTAAAAAGCCTTTTAGGAGAAAAGTTCCCCGTGCGCAAAATTTCATTCGCTTCGCCATATATCACCTGCTGATCTCGGATGCGGCACTTTCAAAATTGTTTTCTTTGCAAGCCTCTTTTCAATTTCAAATATAAACCCCTGATTTGTCACAATAAAAAATGTCAAATATATTCCATTCATGCACGCTATGTTTCATTTATTGTATACCCATGTTATCACATTTTTCTCACTCACAAAAGCTACATTTATATCCGTCTTAATACATATTCTGAAATCTTATCAGGCTGATAAACTAGGCGGAAAACGGAAGCATAGACCGGCATAGTATGATCGGGATAGAGTTACCCATGGGCTATGTATCATGCTTAGTATGATCTTCTCACTCAACTTGCTCTAGGTGAAGTGAACTATGGGTTAAAACGTTTTATATGCCCGATTTATTGCTTATTGCTATAGCTTGAGAGCTATATGGATTTCACTGTATAACCTACAAAAGTCTCAAATTCTATATAATGTGAAATTCACGATATTGAGTTTGTTTTCTTCTCATTCTTCACGAATCACCAACCCCAAACGTATGACCTATACATGGTATGCTTTAAGTCAAATTTGATACAAATCGATAACATAATAGGTTATACAATGTCTGATTTCTTGCTATCATCGAGCTATGGATTGCACTGTATCTATAACCTATAAAATCAGACTCAAATTATAAGTGACATTCACGATATTTAGTACTCTTTTCTTTTTATACGTCTAAAAGAATTGCCTGCCCAAAGCTTGGAATGACACCAATTGGAAGTGGGTGTGTGTGTGTGTGGGGGGGGGTTACATAGTACTTACATGCTGATACAACTGCTACTTTGCTATAGGTGTCGCAATGAGACGAGAAATTCTTGACGTTTCTTGGATCATTTTAAAAATGCAAAGTAGCAATATCAAAAACAACACTTACATTATTTACGTTATTTTAGCATCTTTCTTTTAGGGCATGGTTCAATAAATATCACGAATAGCTTATTTCTAAGATTGTCGTTGATTCGGACATTGAATTACATAATGACATTGTTGTTGATAATGTGTTGCAATGTCGCGAGGTGGACAACCGGAAAATACCAATCTGCAAGAAAGTGTAAGCAAATAATTACGTAGTCCTGAGTTTCTGGTGGTATACAAATATCAATTTTTTTGAAGTAAGTTATTGGGGGAATAAGGCTGTGAATATAAAGGTGCCTCTTTAAGGTCTTTTATTAGTCTAAATGATTATTCTCAACTCAAGAGATCGATCTTGATTACCGAACTACCTTAACTCTAAGATGCATTATGCAATATATGAATTTTTACAACCAAAGATACCATTTAAAAACCTTTGTGTTAAGATTCAAGATACCAATCGCGTATTATTTTAAGAATTATAGCAATCGCCTGCTTATACCCTGACGGTATACAGCAGACCGAGATGGTTTGGGATATTTTATTAGAGTTGACTGCAACCTACAAAAATCGGTCCAATTTCTCTGTTTGATTTCATATCAACAATTGAGAACTAGTGCATATCAGTAGAGTAAGTTCCTGAAAAAGGATGGACGAACCGGGTCGGGGAAATAGGATTGTTGTAGCGTTTGTGCTATATCTGATTTATTGCTGTATCTATACGTCGAACGTTCTGATTTAAATAAGAAATTTATACTTTCACGAAATCCGGGCCCGACGTCAGATGATCCATATTTACATCAGTGTGGTCGATCATATCAGAACCTAAGGGTGTTTTACACCAAATTTCACACAAACATACAAACAAGCATGTATAACTGTCAGCATTTTCTCATATGACTTTGAACACTGATGTAGAAAACAGTGTCTCCAGTAATCTCAAAATTTGAAAGTTCATGACATTAACGAATTTCAAGATATATTTAAGGACGTAAAGCATGGGCAATTAACCGAGTTTGAAAATCAATATATCACAATAATAACGACTTGGACACGCTTTTAAGCGCTTGTTAATGTAATTTATGACAATTCATGTTCCTTGTTTGCTTGTTTATATGTTGTTTGCGACAATTCGTGTTACTTGTTAGCTTGTTCATTTTGTTTACGACAATTCTTGTTGCTTGTTTGCTTATTCATACTGCTTCATGTTACCTTTTTGCTTGTTCATGTTGTTGCTTGCTTATGTTGTTTTTTATTTGATTTGTTTTTAACATCCTTTACAGCTTCATCGTAGTTTCCCTTTGTCTTTGCCTTTATAAAGTGAAAGAGTACTTATTAAAATCGGTTAGATGATGTGTTATCTCTAAGCTAATGCATGAATGGTCTCCCACTTCAGGCTATCTAGTCCTTTGTACAGCCATTTATTTATTTACATATTTTATCGCACATTATTTCCGCTCTTGAATAGAATGTTATCTTACCGCTCTCAGCATTACCCAGCATCAACTTGGGGTATTTGCATAAGTGTGGTTGAGTGCTCTCTCCCCTCTCTATGTCTCGCTGTCTCCTTCTCCCCGTGTCGCTCACTCCATCTCAATCTCTCCCCCTCTCTCTTTCTTAATACTATACCGCTTTTGTTCAGATATCAAAAACTTAGAAAATCAGTAAAATACCAATATAATTGGATATAAATTCCTGTCTTTTCTTAATCATAATTTTAGAATTGTGTCAATTGCGAAGATTGCATAAAAAGATAAACCGTTTATAATTCTGGTTCCTTCTTTTTTCATTGTAGCGCATATATACGTGCAATTTATTCATTTTCTAACATAGATTGTTATACATCTGTAAATATGCAAACGCAAATGCTAATAACTTTACATAGGCGAGATAGCATCGTTACACTTACAAAAATTAACAATTCATATAATTAAAAGACGGATGAATTCTGACTATGAATTCCGGGCGTCAAACTAGTTAAAACAACAAATTAAAAATCCATTATCTCAAAGCGTTGTATGAGCACCACTTACCTATGAATAACCACATTAAAAACAATTCGAAAGGCTTAACATATCGCAATCAATTGAATTCTACTATTATTGAGTCAGTTCCAATGGTGAAACATCTGTCGCTTCCTGAATTACTTAGCTTAGTTGTTCAGGTGTATAACTTACACTGTACATGATATTATGTTATTTTATGTGACAAGCTCAAAAGATGCTGAGAGGTTGTAACCCGTGTAATCCGAATCAGTCTGGATGATCCGGTCGCATAATTATGTATATATTTGTCTAAAATCGGCTCACTTTGATCTGGGGTTATATTTTCTCAAATATTTGAAGCGGATCAAATTGATCTGAAACGGAACAGAGTTTCGGATCAAATGATAATGAATCAGATAAGTTGCATATTTTTGTTTCTAATATGAAACGATTTAATCCGCAATTTTAAATATTGTGAGTTTGTACTGGTGTGAAATATGTGTGATAATGAAATATGTGTGACAAAACCAAAATCAGGAGATCGATCTTGATTATCTTGAGAACCTTAACTCTAAGATGGGATATGCATTATTCGATATGAGAGGTTGTTAATAAAAACGCATCATGATGAACGTCAAAACATCACAATAATAACGATTTGGACACGCTTTCAAGAGCACATTAGAACATGTTCTCACTTTAAACATGTTAATTGCCAAAATACCATATATCCCTATCGATGACATTTATGATTGCAGCCTGGTTCTATAATTAATTCCCCTTCCGTCTTCTATTGATGAGGTAGAACGCTCCTTGAAATCGAACGCTTTTCGCCTCGTCAGTTGAAGAAACCAAAATACAGTGTGACTTCTCCAATATACAAAAATTATATTACTCGGAAACTGCTCAGTGAAAACGAAACCTTTAATCAAGTTCACCCTATTATCTGGCCTCGTTCCCACTGGGAATGCCTAAAGACCAAGATGGGTTTTATTCTATTAGCCTATGTAGAAAATAGATGTAATTAAGTACTTTAGGTATCCGGGGGCAATTCCTGAGATTTAAATGTATATTAATCAAATCATTAATATCATTTCAATTTATACATACACCTGTATCGCCGCCAAACAATAACTCTACATACCGCATCAAAGAGAACGAACTCTCGCTCGTTCGCTCCCTCGTGCCGTCAGTGTGTAGTGATAACCCATTTGATACACATACACATTCAAAAATTCGAGTTAGAAATGAATATGATTTTATTCAAAACAAATACCAGGCATGTTAAGACTTATTTGAATACTAGTACATTATAATATTTATATTAATTTCAAATAATTATCGTAAGGTGTAATATGAGTTTAAAATAAAACACTATTGAGCTACATGATAAACAGCTTGACTTACAAAGAGAGGGCTACTTGGATTTTTAAAAAACAATATAAGACAAATACGTTATCAAGTAGGTTGTACTAGACATGTTGTGCCCTATGATATTAAATTATTTTATTCTTTTCAAAAGGTCGACAAATGTTTGTCTAAACAAATTGTAGCTTTGCTTAAATGATGCACATTTTGATCATTGTTGATCTTTTCTCATTGCACTTTGCTTACTGTTTATTGATCGAATACGTAGCAATATTGCTCCGACTTAAAACCTGTCTGTGTTTATCATGTTTACATAAATAATATCGAATTCAATATTACCATGAAGTGGATTTACGTTGATAATGTTAAAGTGGTAGGATTTTTTGATCTTTAGGAATTTCCTTTCCGCGATAATTGCGAACAATGTATCACTACCTCAAGCCTCTATCTACGCATGCATTGTATAATAGTATTTGATAGTTTGCAATTGGCAATTCGGCTTCCTTTATGAGCTCAATTCATGTGCGAGGATGTTGTCACAATGCATCTATATCAAATGTGATTTCTGAGCCAATTTATAATTCAAAGTTATTACCAAACTGTGTTATCGTAAATAAATCATTCTTAAACTGTCAAAATATCAACTTGATGTATAACTTTCAATCGGATTTCACTGTCATTGAACCATCCAAAACCGATTTCATTTAATAAACATGGAATTTTCAATCACTCCATCAATCTTTATCTATCCAAATATCTCAAGAATTGGAGAAGCAATTTCAGCTTTTAGAAAAACACAAATGATATAAACAGGCGCAATAGAATTTGAAAGTCATACCAATTTCATTAAATATTGCTATTATCATAAATCTATGAATATTCTCAATCATCCAGTTAGTAGAATAAAGTTAGGTTATATATCTTTCAACTGGACTTAACTGTTTTTGTTGACTACAGTATCACGTCATATCTCTGAGGATTCATCAGGCCAAGTGATGTGAGTTGGCTCTGTGTTATTGACCTGTGACGTCACGGTGGTAGGAGTTGAAAAGATTTATATCCTTTGTTTGTTTGTTTGTTTTATTTCTTCTTTTGCCTGGGTTACTCTTTCAGTGGATGTTTTAAGGTATCCTCTGTTCTTCCGTGAGGCCCAGTGGTCACATTAAAAAAAACCCCATCAAAATACACATCAAAATATACATCAAAATAATTTAACAAAATATTTAAATACATAGGATCCATAAATAAAGGGTTCACAAAAAATAACTCCCCCTAAAATTACAAAACATTTCTTTGCATAACTTGACATACATTTCGTTGATTTGAAAAATTAAAAAAGCTGTGAATAAAGGAATCATTTTCCTAGCCTCCCAAAGTTCTTTCTTTAAGAAATCGTTTTGTTTTGGCCAAAAATAATCACATTTTCCAAATATGATGCTTTCAGAAAAAGTGGCACTTTTCAACATCCTCATTTTTGTCCAAATTAGCTTCAACGAATCGTTATTTTGCACTACATGATGTTTGCATGGGTTGCTGAGAGATCAGAGACAGAAAGGTGAAGGAAAAAAACCAATTAAATCAATCATAACATTGATATCGAGAAAGTTTTGTACATTACATGTATGGGATGTTGAAAAGTGCAACTTTTTTTAAAGCATCAATTTTGACAAATTTGATTATTTTTGACCAAAACAAAAGGATTTTGAGCAGGGATAACTCTGCTAGGGTAGCAAAAAGATGCCTCTATTCACAGGTTTTTTAATTTTTCAAATCAACTAAATGAACGTCAAGTTATGCAAAGAAATGTTTTGTAACTCCTAAATTGATTTTACCATTTTTGAAACACCGGCTCAATAAAACCTTCTAGAAAAAACCCGTACATGTCAATGAATCGTTGTTTTATGCTGCAAGATGATTGCATGGGTAACCGGGTAATCGTATACATAAAAAAATAAACAAAACAAAAACACCATTAAATTAATCAAAACATTGATATCGAGAATGTTTTTGTACATTAAATGTATAAGATGTTGAAAAGTGCAACTTTTTCTGAAAGCATCATTATTTGAATATGTTATTATTTTTGGTCAAAATTGCCTTTACATATTTCTCAAGTTTACGTTTAAATTTGATTGAATTTTTTATAGTTATTTTTTATATTTTATAGGAGGACTAGGAATTGTTAGCATTAACCAAACATCCACACAATAAGCCAATCATGCAACCAACCGATCAACCAAGCAACCAATCAGCATCCAATCAGCCAAGCAACCAACCAATTTTGAATGAAAGGGCAATGGTAAGTATTATTTAGAACATGATCATGGAGTAAATGAAATAAAAAGTTACCACGGATTTCTTAAAATCTAACCGTAAAACGAGGCATCGTTGAAATATGATTCAACAGAAATCTATACAATCCCCAATCTCACTATCATCAACTAAGGTATCGTTTTTCTTTTTGTCACATCAATATTCAGACTGAGTTTGCATCATTTATTCCGTCTTGAACAAAATGTTACACAGACCGCAAAACAATTAAAGCACCCGTTACTTTTTACTCCTATATCGTCAAACCTCGTCTACAAGCATACAATTTATAACCGGGCGCCTTATTCTTAGTTTTGCACCTTTCGACATGCAAACCATCTCAAAAGTTATGTCTTTATAGTGGGCACCATGTCCACAATGCCTAGAAAAGCTGCTTTTTGCCTTGTAAAATAAGTACGAACTTTTTCGCCATTTGCTGCTATTCCTTTTCTCCGATCAGCACCAGATAGATTGGTCTTCCTTTTACGCGCTGATTAACCTGTGTAAACCAATCAAGGATGGTAATTGACAATGACATCAGACGCGATAAATTGTTTTTATCTCTGTCTTTAATTATAGTGTTTTTGATGAAAGCTCAATTAATACGTAACAGCCGTAAATATACTAAAACAATATATTGATCCTACATTAATATTGTAGGTATTTATCGGTAATTTATTTGCTCAAAATCCATAATGATATAATTTGGTCGATGGATTGCGCCTGGATTAATTTAGCTTCCATCAAAAGCACTTTATATGCTTATAGACGAGGTTTTACGGTATATCCTAAACAAAAACAGATATATCATAATTAGAACTAGCAGCCAATAGCTGCATCCTTAAGCTCGTATTTAAGATATCGTTCGTTGAAATCGTTCAAGAAATAAAGTTGCAGTTTGCTCCATTGCATGCCCTACTAATGTTGTGTACACAAAACGTTCTCGAACAAGAGAACTAGCGCAGTGCCTTTCTATTGATTAGCACATTAAAACTAGCGTTGTGCTCTCCTTTGGATAGAACAACTTTTGATTTCGTTACTTTCTTGTGATTTAGATGTTTTTTTTATAATTTCCAAGCAATGAGGGCTTAAATCAGAACTAAAGAGTAAAGGTACTGGCTGCTTGTTTTAGTTTTGACATATTTGTCGTTGTCTAGGACATACAGGGGTGAACATATCTGGTACCTAAATTCTTTTGCGCACTGTGTATGCTATATAGAATTCTATGTAAGCATTACTCGTGTTTGTTAAATCTTAATTCATCGTCTCAAATTCAAATCCCACCAGTGTTCGAGTATTATGTTGATATGCATGCTCCCTTCTTTACAACTTATACAATGAGAGAAAAAAACTGAAGAAAGTCACTGGTGATTCTGAGATAAAATTATAACCAGGGGAAACACTCACTAAATTGCATTTGGTATTATGCATATAATAAAATCTTAATACCCTGGAATCAAATCAGGTAAACATCGATATATTGCTCTCAATCTTATCGCGAAATCCACGGTTGATGCGTCCCAAAAAGCCAATTAAGATTTCAGATGCAGTTTGTAATGTTACACTTTGGTGATATGCTGAAGTTAACTTGGGGTTATAAACTGAATGGTTTAACCTAAAAACCAAGAATTGATTTTTCAAGTTTACCTTACTTTTTTTTATTTAGGTATGTCAGATGTCAGCACATAAAAAACAACAACAACATAACAATGTACACATGTACAGAAACACAAACTAGATAGGTTGGTTGGTTAGTTGGCTATTTGGTTGGTTCGAAGGGTGGTTGGATTATTGGTTGGGTGGTTGGATTATTGGTTGTCTGGTTGGTTTTGGTTTGTTGCTTGCTTTCTTGGTTTTGGCTTTTTTAAACGATGCATTGTTAGATATTAAAAGCGATATTTGCTCATTAGCCTGACTGAGTTCCTGTCAGTGATAAATAAAATCACGAAATATGAAACAAAAATTCAAATTTCATAATTTAGATATCATGTGTAGCATGCAGTTAAATATTTTAGGTAATACCATTTCAAATTTATGGTGATACTAAATTTTGAAAATTTTAAGAAGTCTTTCCAAATCTGCTGCTCATATTTGTATAGTAGTTTCCTAAAAGTTAAAATTGCTTCTAAAATTGTATAGATATTTTGATAGATAAAGATTGATGAATGATTGAAAATTCCATGTTTTTTAAATGAATTCAGCTTACGGTAGTTCAGTGAAAGTATAAATCCGATTGAAAGTGAAAGTTTGGAAAAATATGATTTATTTACGATAACAAAGTTGGGAATTATAAATTGGTTCGGAAATCACACTTGATATAGATGCATTTTGACAACATCCTCGCACCTGAGTTGAACTCGTAAATGAATCCGAATTGCCAATTGCAAACTATCAAATACTAATATACAATGCATGCGTAGCGAGACTTGACGGAGATGATACATTGTTCAAATTATAATCTTTTTACTCAAAATTTAAATATCATAAGCTCAGAAAATCCTACTGTCTTAACGCAAATCCCCCTTCATCCCAATATTCATTCCGATCTTATAAATAATCAATAAACACAGACAGGTTGAAAGTTGATGAAATGATTTATTTCAGTTAATATCCTATGGAAGATATGTTCGATCTTAATCTGCCACAAGGGTGTAGATTTCAAAAGGAGTAACCCATTCAGGTAACCCCAATTAAGATTCACACGCCCGTTGTGACTTAATGTCATGCCTGTTTCGGATTGTTTTATCCATTTATTTATCATATTTATTGGTTATTAGAATAATTTCACCCTTTGGGTGAGACCACCTCCTTTCAACCTATTTTCCCAGGTCCTGTTGTCCGCACTTTCAGCTGCGGAGTTTTCTTACCATGGGATCTGGTTGCAGTAGGAGGTCTCGGCCATTGGTTGATTATTTGTGCTTTATGTGATATTTTTGTTGTTTTTTACTGATTGTAAATTTCACATCAATTCAGCTTTTAGCTGCTACCGTGTCTTTCAAAAAATAATTTAATGAATGAATGAATGAATGAATAAATGAATGAATGAATGAATAAATGAATGAATGAATGAATGTCTTCCACAGGGGATGTTTGGATTTCAACTGGAAGAGCCCGACACTGCTACATAATCAGATATAAAGCAACCAAAAGGCAATGGAAGAAGAGGGAAACAGTGCATAAATGAACAAAATAATGTAATTTTAAAATAGAAAAAAATAGAATAAAAGAAATCAATGCCAATTGATTTCATAACATGCCTAGTATCACCAATTGCGTATTGGTCACTTGATTGCGTATTTTGGTCCCAAATATAGCTAACCTAAAAGTCGAGATGTCTGTGAAGAAGTCCAAAAGTGTTTTATTAGATTCTTAACTAACTTTAATTATACCCTGCCGCAGTATTTGAAATTAAGATAAAAATGATAATGAATTTAGATGAGTCAAAACATGCCTAGCTATAAAAAAAAAATTCATCTCTGAATTCCCAACAAACAGCTTTTCATCTGTTACTCCGCATTTTAATTTGGGAAAAACTGTGTTGCCACTACCCACTAACGGCACGACGGAGCAAACGAGGTATGTATAGATGAGTTGGCCTCAATATTTATCAATAAAGGCAAGGGACTGGTATATCGATATGCTTGAGTGAAACCCATGCAACCGCTACACTGTTCAATAGCCTTATTGTGATGTGGCGGGAGTTTTAAAAACACGAGCCCTGAACAAAATATGATGCGCGCGCATACTGCCAGGCAAAAAACAACAACATGGAAATAGTGATGATGCGTGCCTATACTGCCAGGCATTGACGTCAAAAGTCAACTCATCTATAGTCAATGCTTTTCAGGCGATACAGGTATGTGTAAATTGAAATAATATTAATGATTTGATTAATATACATTTAAATTTCAGGAATTGCCCCGGATACCAAACACAGGCTAATAGAATAAAACCTATCTTGGTCTCTAGGCAATTCCCGAGGGTCGAGGGCAGATAATAGGGTGAACTTGATTAAGGTTTTTGTTTCCACTGAGCTGTTCCCGAGTAATATAATGTTTGTATTTTTCAGAAGTCGCTCTGTGATTTGGTTTCTTTAACCGACGAGGTGAAAAGCATCAATAGAAGACGGAAAGGGAATCAATTATAGAACCAGGCTGCAATCGTAAATGTCACCGATAGGGAATTTATATGGTATTTTCACAATTAACACGTTTTAAGTGAGAACATGTTCTTATAAGCTGAAGCGTGTCCAAGTCGATATAATTGTGATGTTCTGATTTGCAAACTCGGTTAATGGCCCATGTGCATTACTAAAATAATATTTCTTGAAATTCATGAATTTCATGAGCTTTCAAATTTTTAGATTTCTGGAGATGGGGTACTTCTCAAAATCAGAGGTATATTGTAAAATGCTACAGTTTACATTTGTTTATTTCTTTGTCTGTATGTTTGTATATTATTCTACGCAAACACCCTCAGGTGCTGATGATCGACCCACTGTAAATATGGATCATCGGACGTCGGGCAAACTTAGCATATATATATACAAGTATTGCGATTTCGCAAGCATTATTTGTATTAGCTTCGTCGTATACTAGTAACATTAAATAAGATATAGCACAAATGTTACAACAAATCTATTTCACCGACCCAGTTTGCCCATCTAATTTTGGGATGTTGCTATAACATGTACTAGTTCTCGGTTCTCGGTTCTCGATTCTCGATATTAAATCATATTTTGGTTGGGCCGATTTTTGTAGGCTGCAGTCAACACAATAAAACCTTTCAAATCTCGATATCGTTACGGTCTGCTGTATTGGTAGACAAGCAATTGCCTCAATTCTTACATAGCATGCGATTCTCGCCACGCGGGTGTCGACTGCAGATGACAAGTTTCAATTTTTAAAGATTTAGACAAAAAAATGTATGAGCATATTTGGAATCAGCGTGAAATATGCATTAAAATAAGTACAAACAAACCTAGCATTGGTTCAATGATTCTTAAAAACCTGGACTTTATATGTTGAAGCCTTTGGCTAAACCTATATTACACATGCTTTCAAATGGTATCTTAGGTTATAGGGAAATTCACAAATGGCCACATTCTAATGGTCATATATGGCAATAAATAGGATAGGGTACGAAACGCTCAATAGAGAGATTGCGATTTCCAAAATGTAGGTATCGGACGTACGTAGATCTATTCAAAACCACTCCCCTGTATCGAAGCGAGGTCACGTATTTAGCCAGTTTTGAAGATTTTCCACGTGCGAAATGGACGTAGATACATCGTTGAAAATGCACACAATTTGTCCATTTCACAATATGTTAAAGACAGTCAAGGATAATGAACATACGAAGAAAAGTCTAATTATTATTATGATCCTTTTTGTTTGTAACAAATCATTGTAATAAAGGTACAGCGATGTGTTAAAAATTGGCTAAATTTATACGCGATGTCCATGCGCAGAGATTGCCCATTGAAATGTGTGTGATACTTTGCGTATAAAAATGACATTGCGATTTCACATTTTGGACTCAACGTAGCATTAAAACGTATGTTCCACGTTGAAATATGCTGATTTTACGACATGCCGAAATTCATGCAACGCGCCTAATTTTCAGGATGAAAAAGTCTCATTTTGAATGTAAAGTCATGATATATGGATATAGTGATCCTTAATCTACCAAATTATATGTTTTCGGGCAAATATAATATTTGGGGAGCACAAAAATACAATTCAAGCAGCATGTTAAGTCAAAATTTTAGTCTAAATCAAAAGCGTGCTGTTTGAATCAGGCGGAGACTCGGTAACCTGCATATACCATTATGTTTTCAATTGCTATGCCCTCTATCGATCTAGATCCGCCTAGATAAGATATTATATAGTCTTTATTCCAGCCGCCTTGTTCACCTTGTGACGAATGAGCACACTCCAGTTTGGAACAGAGATTAGCAATATTTAACACCGTATTAACGTACGTTAAAACGTACGGTCCACGTGCTGCGTATGGAACATCGCAATATCTCTATTGTGCTGTTTAAAACCTTAAATTACATAATTGATAACGCATCTGTGAGTTAATTTGTGAAGGCAATCAAGAGCTTTCAAGGAGTTTGGATTGCAACAAGTTTGCAAGACATAAGTTTATAGGATTGAATTATTCTTTGAAAATCCATAGACTCTCTGCAAGTATTACCTTTCATACTGCTACTGTGCAGTTTAAAAATGAAACGTCTAAGAATTTCTTACCTTTTTACGTCCCCGTATAAACCCCCAAGAAAACATCAAAAACATTGTGTTTGTACAGAAGTATTATGTGTAACCTATTTCCCCATATTCCACTTGAACACATCAAAAACTTTAGGGAGATGGTTCTTATAACACGTGTAAAGAAGAAGAAAGGAAAACGTATTCAATATCGTGAATATCGGGTTTAATTTGATGCTGACTTTTGTAATTCATACAGTGAAATCCATAGCCCGAAAAAATAGTAAACTAAAAGTCAGACATTGTTAAGATAGACCCTTATTATGTTACCGATTTGTATCAAATTTCGCTTGAAGGCGTCCATTCATGGAGAAGAGGAAGAGGAAAACGAATTCAATATCGTGAATCTCACATAGAATTTGAGTCTGACTTTTGTAGGTTATACCATGGTCTGTGGTTATACATAGCTCCCATACTATAGCAATAAACCAGGCATAGTATAAAACGTTTTAACCCATAGTTCACTTCACCTAGAGCAAGTTGAGTGAGAAGATCATACTAAGCATGATACATAGCCCATGGGTAACTCTATCCCGATCTTACTATGCCAGTCTATGCTTCCGTTTTCCGCCTAGTTTATCAGCCTGATAAGATTTCAGAATATGTATTAAGACGGATATAATGTAGCTTTTGTGAGTGAGAAAAATGTGATAACATGGGTATACAATGAAACACAGCGTGCATGAATGGAATATATTTGACATTTTTATTGTGGCAAATCAGGGGTTTATAATTGAAAATGAAAAGAGGTTTGCAAAGAAAACAATTTTGAAAGTGCCGCATCCGAGATCAGCAGGTGATAGATATGGCGAAGTGAATGAAATTTTGCGCACGGGGAACTTTTGTCTTAAAAAGCGTTTTAAAATTGTGACATATATTTCTTATCAGTACGAACTCACACGTTTTAAGAGTACATATCAAATCGATTAATATCCGAATCAAATATTTAATTACCTGATATCATCTGATCCGAAATTCTGTTCCCAAATCAGTTTTGATCCGCTACAGATGAATTGATGTGAGATAAACTACATCAAAGTGATCCGGAATCAGATAAGTTCATATTTGAATCGGATTAAGGTATGTTTGATCCAGACTAATTCAGATTACATGAGTTTATATCAAGAAGTTCTCAGCATCTTGTGAGCTTGTTAAATAAAAATAACATTATGTAAATCATATACTTGAACAATGAGGTTAACTAATTTTGGATCCGACAGATGTTCTGTCTTTGGAACTTATTCAAAAGTAAAATCTAAATGATTGCGATAGATTAAGACTTTTGAGGTTTGTTTTTTTGAAAATGTGATTATTCATACGGAAGTGCTGCGGTTGCATCGCTTTGAGATAATGGGTTTTTTAATATGTTGTTTTAAATAGTTTAACGCCCTAATGGCGACAAACGTAATTCATAGTCAGCATTCTTCCATCTAGAAATGCATTTATTTTAATTATGCGAATTGTTAATTATTTAAGTAGATCTTAACTGTCTTAAGTCATTGGCATTTGTGTTTGAATATATTCAGATGTATAACAATATGTGTCACAAAATGCATAAATGCGTAACAAAAAGTAACATTTTACACGCTACTCTGCAAAAAGGAGCAAGAATTGGAAACGATTTTCCCTTTATTTCATCTCTATGTACAATCACGGTAAGAGACGTGATTTGGGGATTCAATCATGTTTCACCGTTGTTCATCACCGATTAACAACGATGCGTCCCCGTCGTCTGCGTGGTTTACTTCGCGAGGGCAGCCCGAGCGAAGTAAACCACGCAGACGCGAAACAAGCTAAATATCGTATAATTCTCGTGATTCTTACATTCGGAATATCCGGCCGTTTGTTATTGCCACTCAACCTTACATCGGAGATTTCTATGTTGATAGCCTATCAGCATTAAAACACAAGAATAAAGCGGCAATGTTTAGCTGCTACTTTAATAACATTAAGAAAGTGTTTACGCATTAAGTTCCAGTCATGACGAATTTTACGCGCTCACGCGTAACGCGTACGCGTAACCCTGCGTTCGCGTATACGCTACTGGAAAAGCGTGGATTCATCACGGATTGACAACGCTTGGCTCCTGTACAAAGGAATAGGAAGAGTTGTTGAATGTAAGAATCCGACTCCAATTATAATAGTATTTTGTTTGTTTGTTGGTTGGTGTGTTTACTTGTTTAAACGATCACACCGTGCGGCGACACACTTGGATCCTGATGGAATCAGGCTCAAGCAAAATGCACTCCCCAGGCTAAAACTAAAGCCTATACCTTATATAGCAAGCCGGCCCGGTGGAAAGTGGAAAAAAGAGAGAACATTATTGAAGATAAAGCAAAAAGACGAAAATAAGGCATCTCTTAACATAGAAAAAGAGAGCGAGTGAGAGAGATAGGAGAGTTTTGAGTTTGGATTGCAACAGTTTGCAATGAATTATTAATTTTTATAGGATTCAATTATTCTTTGAAAAGCTTAGTCTCCCTGCAATAATATAGACATATTACCTTTGAAACGTCTAAGAATTTCTTACCTTTTTGCGTCACCGCATAAACCCGCAAGAAAACATCAAAAACATTGTGTTTGTACAGAAGTATTATGTGTAGCCTATTTCCCAAAATTCCACTTGAAGACTTTAGGGAGATGGTTCTTAACACGTGAAAAGAAGAAGAAAAGAAAAAAATACATTCAATATCGTGAATGTCGTGTATAATTTGAGGCTGACTTTTGTGATTTCCACAGTGAAATCCATAGCCAGAAAAATTAGCAAACTAAAAGTCAGACACTGTTAAGATAGACCCTTATTATATTACCGATTTGTATCAAATTTCACTTGAAGGCGTCCATTCATGGAGAACAGGAAGAGGAAAACGAATTCAATATCGTGAATTTCACATAGAATTTGAGTCTGACTTTTGTAGGTTATACCATGGTTATACATAGCTCCCATACTATAGCAATAAACCAGGCATAGTATAAAACGTTTTAACCCATAGTTCACTTCACCTAGAGAAAGTTGAGTGAGAAGATCATACTAAGCATGATACATAGCCCATGGGTAACTACGGAAAGCGATGCCGATATGTTATGTTTTATACAGTATTCAATGGGAAAAAAATTCATCGGTGGCGGCACTGAATTTGCCGACATGTTATCGTTATAACAGGGACTCTTGCCGTCAAGTGATGATACCGCCCCCGATGTTTGGCCATGACTTCCGAAGAATTGTCATCGGCATAATTAGCCGCCACTTTAATATGACAGTAAACATTACGTAAAACACCGAAGCCGAGGTCGTATCAGCCGTATCAGTATGTGATACTACACAATCATGATGTATAATCAGTGAGTATAAGTATATATGATTATAAACATGATTGACTCATAGACCCTACATGATAATTGTATGCAGGCGCAGGCATAATTATTTTTATCTTTTTGCCGAACGTTCGACTGATTTGAATTCATGATGTGAAGCACGGCCGATAGCGAATTTTTACGGGGGAGTATTTTCCAGATGTAGATATTTTCAAGAAAAATCTTCAATCTGACCAAAAGCAGACCCCGGGAAAGCAGACCTTTATCCATTTACAATTGATTTGTGGAGCCTATATTTGAGACACATTTCACAAAATTTTCATGATTTTAGGTATAGACCTATTTATCTGAAATGTAACTAAAATTGACATCGAGATGACAAGAAGTTAGTATAATGATACAATGTGACATGCGAATTGTGATTCTCCGATTCTTTTCAATTTTCAAGAAACAAATTATTTGCAACAACTAAACTATAATGTCGTCTTAAAGACATGAGGAGAATTCACCCTATGCCGTTGATAAATTGACTTATTAAAGCCATAAATGTGCAACATTTAAACAAAATCCACACTAGATTGTTGGCTAATATCCCAATTATCACCTAGTTCGAATTGTAAATCAGATAAATTCATTAGCGATTGTATGACAACAGAAGTAAATAAATTATCTAAATCCCTGTGTGGAACATTACCATGATGATTACACTTAAGGGCTCGAACAGCGACGTTTACACAGTATTTTTGTGGGACATGATCATGCTGAGAGCACATCAGACACATGAAATTGCATTCTGAATACTAGGATATCAAATAATAATATAGATTTTTTGAAATTCGCGATATAATACAAATTTTATAACAAATTATTAAAATTTTTTATTTTTTGACATTTAACATTAACAGTCCTCAAAGTAAACTTTATAAATATGAAAATTTGAACCTTTCGTATTGAAGATACATATTTCCCCCCAAATACCTAAAAACTAGGTGATTTGGGAAAATGAATAGCACTCAGTTTCAGTGTATTTTTTATTATGCAAATATATAGACCTATATAATTTAAATAATTAAATAATTATTAAGATACATAAGCATAGTAGTAGGTAGACCATACAGAGCAAAAGCCCGACTTACATTGTCATCCAAATAGAATAGAAATGCTTTTATTACTCAATAATAATATTGAGTGTAGTATAATAGTGCAAAGAACGGGACACTCAGAAAGACAATACTTTGTTGTGAAGACAAGACAAGACGAGACAAGTAAATGGAATACATGTTGGCCACATAGGCAACTCGAGATGAAATGTATGCCTTTAGATTATATGAAGTTACCACTCATTGTAATATAACTTTATTATCAGCCTCTAATAATATTCTGATGAGTAAGAATATTCAACAACCAGATCCTACAATTCGAACACTGACTTTAGGCCTAGGCCTATATGTCGACCTACGCAAATTGCGAAACGAATTTATAAAGGGAAGAGAATTATATGACGTCCATTTTAATGGGGGGATGATGGAATTTCAAAATGGTGTGCCAAAAATTGCTTGCCCCCCCCCCCTCTCGACCTGCCAAAATTGTTTTCCCCGTCTGTCAACAAATCTTTGCCCCTCCCCCTTGCAAAATTTTGGGTTCTCAAATTGCAAACTTTAAATGGTCTATTATGATACGAGCAGTGGCGACACCAGGCAACATTTTCAGGGGGGGCATGGGGAATGGGGTGAAGTGATTTCAGGGGGAACTTGTCGCAAAAAAGTGGAAATTTACCTGATTTTAGGGTTTTGCCTCAAAAGTGGGGGGTCAAATGGGGGGTGGGGCGTAGCGCCACCACTGGATGCGAGCGTAGGCCTACCGATTAGTACCGTGTTATTTAAAAAGTGCCCCATAAATGTAAGCCGTATAAAATACTTGACCCCCCGGCTGCCCAAAAATTTGAAAAAGTGTAGGCCTATATCTTCAATACAAATATGATGGAATCTTTTTCATCCAAGCTACATACACTTTAAGTAGGCATAGGCCTACATATCATTTGTAAATACTTCGAGGACTGAAATGTTAAGTGTCAAAAATAAATATCAATTTTTAATAATTTGTTATAAAATGCGAAATTTAATAATTGGTTATAAAATTTGTATCATATCCTACCCCCCATTGCACATTTCGTGCGCGATTTCTCCTTAAAAAATAAACCTTCAAAGGACAACTTCATTGCAGCGTTTTTGCGAACTGTTTAAGCCATGTTAGGGCAACACAGAACGTCGGCCACTGTTTCAACGAAGTGTGCGGCTGGTCATTACAGCCGAATGTGTGCTTCATACACGCCGCGTCATGTAGGCATTATCACAAACGTAGTGCACTTATTAGTATGGGTAATAGCTACCCCCTATCTATAAGTCTCCGGCACCGACGTTATACAAAACATCGGCGTCGGCAAGTACCGACGTTATACAAAACGTCGGCGACCGCCACCGACGTTATACAAAACATCGGCATCGGCAATTTTTTTAATTCGAGATATGATACAAATTTTATAACAAATTATTAAATGTATTTTTTGACACTTAACATTTCAGTCCTCGAAGTAAACTTTACAAATGACATGTATGCCTAAAGTGTATGTAGCTTGGATGAAAAAGATTCCATCATATTTGTATTGAAGATATAGCCCTACACTTTTTCCCCAAAAGACCTAAAAAAAATTAGGTGTTTTGGGTATAAAATGAATGTGATGGCACTCGAGGTGAAATGTAGGCCTTTAGATTATATGAAGGAGAGCTTACCACTCATTGCAATAGGGCCTGGGCCTATAGCTTTATCATCATAATATTTTGATGAATAAAATTATTCAATAACCAGATCCTGTAATTCCAATTTTTCTGAAAACGCGTATAACACTGATTTATGTCGGCCTACACAATTAGCGAAACGCATTTATAAAGGGAAGGGAATCATAATGACACATCCTAGTCCTTTTGACTGATTCATGGATGTTTAGACCGTCTTTAGATGGGAATGGATTGACGGTGGATGGATGGGGATTTATAAACTATTTATAATCGATGGGTCGCTTCCTTGAGTCATTTTTTGGTTCATATCCTTAGATGTATGGATACGATTGATTAATCGATTGGATGGTTGATTGACTGATTGATTAATTATTACACTGCAAAAAGAATTGCCCAGATATGAGCAAAATCTTACTCTTTTTAACAGTAAGAAGGGGAATACTCCATTTTTGAGTAAATTGTACTCCATCAAGGTTGATTGGGCAGGGCTAATTGTTTATACTCATATTGTTGATAAGAATTACTCCAGGATCGAGTATTCCCCTTTTGACTCAAAATAAGAGTAAAACGGTACTCAACTGAGGTTGAGTAAGATTTACCACTTGAGTTGAGCAATTATTTTATTCAACATTTACTCTTCGATTCGAGGAGTATTAGGCCTATATTATGACTCAAATTGTGCCATATGATTTAAGGGTACGTGATTGGTGTAGAAAGAGGTTTTTATATGAAAATTCTGCGAAATCACGAATGTCTAAAAATTCGATTTTTTTTAAAACCAAAAGCCGACACTGTGCGCATCATTATCATACAAATCATGTCAATTCGGGCTAAACACTGGAGCGGAGTCTCAACGAACAGGCAGCTGGTAATAACAGCCGACACTGTGGCGCAGACACACCGCGACATAACGAATGCTAAAAAGTTTTTTTGGTCAAAAATTTTCGGATGTCAAAAAATGGTGTCATATGACTACAAAGCACGTGATCGATGTAGAAAAGTGGTTTTCATATGAGAATTCTGCGAAATCACGAATGTCTACAAATTAGGTCAAAATTACGAATGTCTAAAATTGAGTTTTTTGGTAACAAAATCATCTATAGATGACTCGTTGGTGTTCAAAAAGATCTATAAGGGTCTTTGGGTGACAGATCGAAATGAAAAATATGGGGTCTTTTGGGTGACAGCATGTGCTCATAAAAATATACGGTCTTTGGGTGACAGCGGTGCTGAAAAGGGGGGCAGACACACCGCGACATAACGAATGTCTAACAAATTTTAAAGTTTTTTGGTCACAAATTTTCGGATGTTAAAAACTGGCGCGGCTGGTATGATGCACATCGAAAAAAAAAAAAAAAAATCCCAAGTTTAAGACATTCGTGACTTCGCAGAATTTTCATATAAAATCCACTTTTCTATACTGATCACGTGCCCTTGAGTCATATGACACCATTTTTTGACATCCAAAATTTTTGACTAAAAAACTGAATTTTTAGACCTTCGTGATTTCGCAGAATTTTGATCTAAAAGCGATTTGCTACACAGATCACGTGTCCTCATTTTACACTATTTTTAGACATTAAGAAATTTTTTAAAGATATTCGTAACTTCGCAGAATTTTTATCTAGAAACAACTTCTTTATGCATACGCAGGGGTGTATGAAGGGATATCCCCCTGCAAAATTTTTTGCAAAATGAAGGCCCAATTGAAGCTATTTTGAGGACGATTTTGACACTATTAGTGAGAAACCTTTGCATACAAAATGACAAAAATTTTAGATATTCGTTATTTCGCCAAATTTCGATCTAAATACACTTTTCGACACCTATCTCTTGTTTTGGAGTAATTTGACATCATTTTTTGACATCCGAACATTTTTGACAAAAAATTTAATTTTAAGACATTCGTTATTTCGCCAAATTTTGATCTAAAACCACTTTTCTACATCGATCTCGTGTTATTGAGTCATTTGACACTTAGATATGTGACATTTTTTACCAAAAAAAAGGTTACATCGCGGTGTGCATGTTTCACAGACTCGGCTGTAATCACCAGCTGCCCGTTCGTTGAAACTCTGGCGACGTATTGTGTTTTACCAAAAATAGTTAAATCGCGGTGTGCATGTTCCACAGACTCGGCTGTAATCACCAGCTGCTCGTTCGTTGAAACTCTGGCGACGTAGTGTGTTTTACCAAAAATAGTTACATCGCGGTGTGCATGTGCCACAGACTCGGCTGTAATTACCAGCTGCCCGTTCGTTGGAAACTCTGGCGACGTAGTGTGTTTTACCAAAAATAGTTACATCGCGGTGTGCATGTTCCACAGACTCGGCTGTAATCACCAGCTGCCCGTTCGTTGAAACTCTGGCGACGTATTGTGATGCCGTAATATTGATGCGGTTTGTATGCAGTGGAGTTTTTGGTAAAAATATATGTTCTTCAATATGTGAAAGAATCCGTAGCGGATCTAGAACAGTCAGAGAAGAGGGGAATGATGGGGGTGTCTGAGGGGGATGTTCCCCCTCATAAGTGAGAAACCTTTGCACAATGAAGACCTAACTGAAGCCATTTGTTGGACCATTTTGGCACAATTTCAGTTTGAAAAAGCCACAAATTTATGAAAAGGCGGCCCAATTGAAGCCATTTGTGGAAAAGTTTTTACTGTTAGGCCTATTGTATACATTATTGCTTCAAACATAAAGTGCCGGGTGTCCGAAGCAGAAGCGAAAACGACATCTTCTTTATGCATACGCAGGGGGTATCTAAGGGGGATATTCCCCCCGAGAAGTTATAAAATTTTGCCAAATGAAGTCCCAATTGAAGCTATTTTGTGGACGATTTTAACAATATCATTGTGTAAAATTGTATTATTGTGTAAAATTTTAGTTAGAAAAAAAAAGTGAAAATAAAGGCTCAATTGAAGCCATTCGTGAACTGTTATTTGCTATTACTGTATGCCTAATTATTAAGTTATTGCTTAAAACATAAAGTGTACCAGTTCTTTATCCATACGCAGGGGATATCTGAGGGGCTGTGCAATAATTATGAGCCCTGGGGGAGGGTAAAATGAGGGGGGGGTTGGCGAACCGAAGGGGGGGGGCAAGCAATTTTTGGCTAGCCGAGAAGGGGGGAGGCAAGCGATTTTTGGCACACATTCATAATGGGGCGCCTTTTAAATAAAACGTGCTAAAAAACAACAGAAACGCTTAAATATGCAAATTTTCCTGCTCGCTGCGATCGCAACATGTATATAGACCATTTAAGATTTGGAAATTGGGATCCCAAAAATTTGGCATGTGCAAGGGGAGGGCAAAGAAGTTTCGGTGGGCGGAGAGGGGGGGAAAGAATTTTTGGCGGGCCGAGAGGGGGGGGCAAGCGATTTTTCATGAGCCATTTGAAATTTTACCCCCTGGGGAGAAAGTTATTTTTAATTTTATCTCCATGCTTCTTCTTCCCATTCTTCCGCACCTGTACTACCTTCCAACACTCTGGACCCCCGTATTGGTCACTAACTTTACAGCAGGCGCGGTTTAGGGGAAGTGGCCCTCCTCCCATAAAAAAAGAAGAAATGAGAGGAAAAAAGCCGGGGAAAGAGGTAAAAAAAGGAGAAAAAGAGAAGAGAAAACGGAGAAAAGGAGGAGAGAAAAAGTTAAATTGAGATGGTCCATGCCTAAAAAAACCGCACAGTCGGGTCGATCGTAAGTATAGGCCCTATAGGTCTGCAATTATTTTCCGCATTGCTTGAAGGCGGGTCCTCGTACCAAAAGCTTGTGAAAATTACTGTGGGCCCGCCGATATGCAGGGCCTATTACACGGTCACCAAAGTCACTAGACGACAATAATAGGGAAAACTTGTCCACGAAAGGCTTCATTGGTAGGGCCGTCATTCACAAATTTTCGGCTTTTTCAATCTAAAAATTTTACACACTAATAGTGACAAAAGGGTCCACCAAATCGCTTCAAGTAGGTCTTCATTTTGCAAAATTTCCAACTTCTGAGGGGCACCATCCCCCCTCAGACACCCACTGCATAGTGCATGTACAAGTGGCCATTTTCGCTTCTGTTTTCAACATTTACCAATTTATGTTTAAAACAATTTATAGGCCTATAACAATAGGAAAAACTTGTCCACGAACAGCTTCATGCCCTGTCATTTCTCAATTTTTTCGGCTATTTCAATCTAACATTTTACACACTAATAGTGACAAAATGGTCCACCAAATCGCTTCAATTAGGTCTTTATTTTGCAAAAGTTTCTTACTTCTGAGGGGGCAAATCATCCCTCAGACACCCCCTGCGTAGCGCAAGCGCCACGCGATGCCCGCTTCGCGCACATTTTTGACAGCCTACGATTCTTTTTAAAGCTAGTCATGGATACGCCCTTGGGAGGGGGGGCACCGACCATGATTAGGGGTACTGGGTCTAATGGGAGGGGGGCAACAGGTCGTTTTTCCGCAGTTTTCCTATTGGATTTTGTATTAAATTTTGCCATCGATGACGCTACATGTACGCCATTGGTTCAACACGAAAGGTAACAAGTTACGGTAGCAACATACACCGTTTGCCTAACAGAAAACATCGCCATTGTTTCAACGCAGACGGCTGGTGATTACAGCCGACACTATTTAGGCCACACACCGCTTCATATCAAAGTTTCAACGAAGTTTGTGGCTGGTAATTCCAGCCGAATGTGTGCTTTAATACGCCGCGACATCAAGCAGGCATCGCAAACAACAGCAGTGTATCGTAGTAGCATAGTGTGATTTTATATACGTTTTTGGTAAGGCCAAATAAAAAAATAAACATGTTTCACGTTCCATCCCGCTGCTTTTTTGGAGGTTTCTTCAATTATATTTGGATTTTTTTTTCAAGATATCATGTCTAGGAAGTAGAGATGCTTTCTATAGCCTTGCTAATATAGGCTACAAGAAACACTTTTACAAGGTTTTGTGATAGTTAAAGGAGGCCTATCTCTCAGAACAACTAATAAAAAGAGGCCTCCTCCTGTTACCACGCATTATTGTATACGCTAAAACACCGATTTTGTGATAAAAAAAAAAAAACAAAAAGCCACCACTTCCTTTTTTTTCAAAAACCCGGACGTGAAACATGTTTTTATTTTACTCTGCCTAATGATCACTGGCTATACGCACCCCCCCCCCAAAAAAGCATACAAAACGTTGTACAAAACATCGGCGTCGGCAATTAGCCGACGTTGTACAAAACATCGGCGTCGGCAATTAGCCGACGTTGTACAAAACATCGGCGTCGGCAATTAGCCGACGTTTTACAAAACATCGGCGTCGGCATTACTGAGCCGCCTTTATACAAAACATCGGCATCGGCATTTCTAAGCCGCCACCGATGATTTATACAAAGCGTCGGCATAGGTCACCGCTACCGATATATTTTGTCAGTGGCGGCAAACATATCGGGCACGGTATGTAACTTGTCGGTGGCGGTAAACCATAGCATGTCGGTGGGGTCCGATATCGCTTTCCGTAGGTAACTCTATCCCGATCTTACTATGCCAGTCTATGCTTCCGTTTTTCGCCTAGTTTATCAGCCTGATAAGATTTCAGAATATGTATTAAGACGGATATAAATGTAGCTTTTGTGAGTGAGAAAAATATGATAACATGGATATACGATTGAAAATGAAACATAGCGTGCATGAATGGAATATATTTGACATTTTTATTGTGACAAATCAGGGGTTTATAATTGAAAATGAAAAGAGGTTTGCAAAGAAAACAATTTTGAAAGTGCCGCATCCGAGATCAGCAGGTGATAGATATGGCGAAGTGAATGAAATTTTGCGCACGGGGAACTTTTGTCTTAAAAGCGTTTTAAAATTGTGACACATATTTCTTATCAGTACGAACTCACACGTTTTAAGAGTACAGATCAAATCGATTGATATCCGAATCAAATATTCAAATTACCTGATTCATTATCATCTGATCCGAAATTTTGCAGCTTTGTTCCAACTTTAATCTGTTTAAAATCAGTTTTGAACCGCTACATGAATCGATGGAGATAAACTACATCAAAGTGAGCCGGAATCAGATAAATTCATAATTAATTGATCAGGATCAAGGTATGTTTGATCCAGACTAATTCAGATTACATGAATTATGTCAAGAACTGCTTGGTTATCTGCAGTGCACGGAAATAATTATGTAGTCCTGAGTTTCCGATGGTATAAAAATCTCAACTTTTTGAAGTAAGTATGTGGAGGAATAAGGCTGTGATTTTTAAGCAATATTTAAACTCTGTAGGATTATTCTCAACTCAAGAGATCGATCTTGATTATCTTGACTACCTTAACTCTAAGATGATTATGTGCAATATATGAATTTTTACAACCTAAGATACTATTTGAAAACATCTGTTAAGATTCAAGATACCAATCGCGTATTATTTCAAGATTGCAGCAATCGCCTGCTTATACCTTGACGGTATACAGCAGATCGAGACGATTTGGGTTATTTTATTAAAGTTGAATGCCACCTACAAAAATCGGCCCAATTTCTCTATTTGATTTAATTCATAATAAAATTGAGAACTAGTGCATATCAGTAGAGTTAGTTCCTGAAATAGGATGGAAGAACCGGGTCGGGGAAACAGGATTGTTGTAGCGTTTATGCTATATCCGATTTATTGTAGTATAATCGTTATGAATTGGATAGAGTGACGAATCAAGAAATTTGAGCAAATTAAATTGTTGTATACTTATGATTATGTTTCAGGTTATCTTTTATTTCCACCAACAATTAATGATAAATCTTACTACTTACGTAGTTATTGAAATTGTAATTTGGACGAATCGCGCCTAAGTGCGATAAATGAATTCGGCAAAAAGACGAATCGTATACTTAGCTGTACACATCAGGTTGATCTATAGTATTGTATAGCTGAAAACCCCGAATTTTCAATATTAAATGTCCTATACTGATATATTTGAAACCAACGTATAGTTGTAGGTATCTTCTATCCAGTGATATAAAATTAAGTACAAATATCCCCTTCATGATATCGCTATGGCTTAATAATGTGAGTACGCCCCCGTGAAATTAGAAAATCCCAGAAAATCAAACGCAAAATATAGGCCAATATTGATATTTCTGCTTTAAAATCCTAGAGCTTTTGCTAAATATTACATGGATGACTATTTATAACTTATATACAAAGTTTAAGTCTACATAGCCTTAGGACAACCAGTAATATCTACACAAAAGCCCCAAATCAAGCAAACGTGCCATGGTTTACACGTAGTTGAATGGGTATTCGACCCCGAATACGACTAGCGACTCTCTGGGCAGTGATAGGGACATTTTGGCTACAGCATAAAGCCGAAAAGGTATTAAGGGGGTACTACACCCCTGACAAAATGTGTGCCTATTTTTGCATTTTTCTAAAAAAGTATAACACATTGGTGACAAGTTTGATATGTATATTACAGGGGCAAGGACTACAACTACTGCACTGGAAATTTTATTTCAGCACAGACAACAGTTGTGGAGTTACAGTCAAAAATGAGGGGAAACCAGTATTTGATCAATAAATCAATAACTACTTGTCTTGAGTTGCTGAATTTTAGGTGCAGTAGTTGTAGTCTTTACCCCTATAATATACATATCTTACTTGTCCCCAATGCGCTATAATTTTGGAGAAAACTGCAAAATTAGGCACACAATTGGTTAGGGGTGTAGTACCCCCTTAAAACACGTTTTGAGGGATATATCGATTGTTTCAGAACATGCAAGTACTGTAAATAATTCGTGCATATTCACTTCTATAATATACATTTCAAATGAGTGCTCATGAATGTTCTTAATGTTTAGAAGGACCGATGGAATGGTACCAAGATTTTCAAACGCCGTTTACTCAGAACAGAAATTTTGCGTATTCGGCACTCTGCCGTGTTCATACCGATATATACGTCGAGGCACAAATTCTCAACAAAATCTTATGCTTTAGATAAGAAATCTATACTCTCACGAAATCCGGGCCCGACGTCAGATGATCCATATTTACATCAGTGTGGTCGATCATATCAGAACCTAAGGGTGTTTTACACCAAATTTCACACAAACATACAAACAAGTACATGTATAACTGTCAGCATTTTACAACAATACTCATATGACTTTGAGTAGTGATGCAGAAAACAGTGTCTCCAGTCATTGCCAGTAATCTCAAAATTTGAAAGTCCATGACATTCACGAATTTCAAGATATATTTAAGGATGTAAACCATAGACAATTAACCGAGTTTTCAAATCAGAACATCACAATAATAACGACTTGGACACGCTTTTAAGCGCTTGTTCATGTTATTTATGACAATTCATGTTCCTTGTTTGCTTGTTCATGTTGTTTACGACAATTCATGTTTCTTGTTTGCTTGTTCATATTGTTTACGATAATTCTTGTTGCTTGTTTGCTTATTCATACTGCTACATGTTACTTTTTTCATGTTTGTTGCTTGCTTATGTTGTGTTTTGATTTTTTAACATACTTCACTAGCTTCGTCGGCCTTTGTCTTTGCCTTTATAAATGGAAAGCGTACTTATTAAAATCGGTTAGATGATGTGTTATCTCTAAGCTAATGCATGAATGGTCTCCCACTTCAGGCTATCTAGTCCTTTGTACAGCCATTTATTTATTTACATATTTTATCGCACATTATTTCCGCTCTTGAATAGAATGTTATCTTGCCGCTCTCAGCATTACCCAGCATCAACTTGGGGTATTTGCATAAGTGTGGTTGAGTGCTCTCTCCCCTCTCTATGTCTCGCTGTCTCCTTCTCCCCTTTTCGTTCACTCTATCCCAATCTCTCTTCCTCTCTCTCTTTACTAATACTATACCGCTTTTGTTCAGATATCAAAAACTTGAAAAATCAGTATAATACCATTATAATTCGATATAAATTCCTACCTGTCTTTTCTTAATCACAATTTTGAAATTGTGTCATTTGCCAAGATTGTATAAAAAGAAAAACCCTTTCCAATTCTGGCTCTTTCTTTTTTCAATGTATCGCATATATTCGTGCAATTTATGCATTTTCTAACATAGATTGTTATACATTTGTAAATATTCAAACAAAAATGCTAATAACTTAATACAGTCGAGATAGCATCGTTACACTAAAATAACAATTCGTATAATTAAAAGACGGAAGTATTCTGACTATGAATTTCGGGTGTCAAACTAGTTAAAACAACAAATTAAAAATCCATTATCTCAAAGTGCTGTATGAGCACCACTTACCTATGAATAACTACATTAAAAAACAATTCAAAAGTCTTAACATATCGCAATCAATTGAATTCTATTATTATTGAATCAGTTCCAATGATGAAACATCTGTCGGTTCCAGAATTACTTAGCCTCATTGTTCAGGTGTATGACTTATACTGTACATGATATTATGTTATTTTTATGTTACAAGCTCAAAAGATGCTGAGAGGTTATCGAGATAACCCATGTAATCTGCATCAGTCTGGATGATCCGGGTCACACGTATTTATCTGATATCAGCTCACTTTGATCTGGGCTTATATTTGCTCACATATTTGAAGCGGATCAAATTGATCTGAAACGGAACAGAATTTCGGATCAAATGATAATAAATCAGATAAGTTGCATATTTTGTTTCTGATATGAAACGATTTAATCCGGAATTTTAAATAGTGTGAGTTTGTACTGATATGAAATATGTGTGACAAAACCAAAATCAAGAGATCTTGATTATCTTGACTACCGTAACTCTAAGATGCATATTATGCATTTTTCGATATGAGAGGTTGTTACCCGGAGGGGGTTCTCCCTTATTGAAGGTATACGGGGATGTTCCACGGTTTTGGGGTACCTTTTCAGCAATTTTGGTATATCGATGGGTGGGTTTTCAGTGGAGACCAATGCGCTTTTTGTGTGTTTTTTGTGAAAAATTGGTATACTGATGGGTGGCAAAACAGGAAAAAGTAGGTATAGAGAAAGTCAGCATCATTATACCGTGAAATCCTTTTCGTTCTTTTCGGGGATTGTTAATGAAAACGCATCATGATGAACGTCAGAACATCGCAATAATAACGACTTGGACACGCTTTTAAAAGCTTATAAGAACATGTTCTCACTTTAAACATGTTAATTGCCAAAATACCATATATCCCTATCGATGTCATTTACGATTGCAGCCTGGTTCTATAATTGATTCCCTTTCCGTCTTCTATTGATGAGGTAGAGCGCTCCTTGAAATCAAACGCTTTTCGACTCGTCAGTTGAAGAAACCAAAATACAGTGTGACTTCTCCAATATACAAAAATTATATTACTCGGAAACAGCTCAGTGGAAACAAAACCTTTAATCAAGTTCACCCTATTATCTGCCCTCGTTCCCACTGGGAATGCCTAAAGACCAAGATAGGTTTTATTCTATTAGCCTATGTAGAAAATAGATGTAATTAAGTACTTTAGGTATCCGGGGGCAATTCCTGAGATTTAAATGTATATTAATCAAATCATTAATATCATTTCAATTTATACATACACCTGTATCGCCGCAAAACAATGACTCTACATACCTCGTCAAAGAGAACGAACTCTCGCCCGTTTGCTCCGTCGTACCGTCAGTGGGTAGTGATAACCCATTTGATACACATACACATTCAAAAATTCGAGTTAGAAATGAAAATGATTTTATTCAAAACAAATACCAGGCATGTTACGACTTATTTGAATACTAGTACATTATAATATTTATATTAATTTCAAATAATTATCGTTAGGTGTAATATGAGTTTGAAATAAAACACTATTGAGCTACATGATAAACAGCTCGACTTACAAAGACATGAAAGAGAGGGCTACTTGGATTTTTAAAAACAATATAAGACAAATACGTTATCAAGTAGGTTGTACTTGGCATGTTGTGCCCTATGATATTAAATTATTTTATTCTTTTCAAAAAGGTCGACAAATTTTTGTCTAAACAAATTGTAGCTTTGCTTAAATGATGCACATTTTGATCATTGTTGATCTTTTCTCATTGCACTTTGCAATACTGTTTATTGATCGAATACGTAGCAATATTGCTCCGACTTAAAACCTGTCTGTGTTTATCATGTTTATATTAATAATATCGAATTCAATATTACCATGAAGTGGATTTACGTTAATAATGTTAAAGTGGTAGGATTTTCTGAACTTTAGGAATTTCCTTTCCGCGATAATTGCGAACAGTGTATTACTACCTCAAGCCTCTATCTACGCATGCATTGCATAATAGTATTTGATAGTTTGCAATTGGCAATTCGGCTTCCTTTATGAGCTCAATTCATGTGCGAGGATGTTGTCACAATGTATCTATATCAAATGTGATTTCTGAGCCAATTTATAATTCAAAGTTATTACCAAACTGTGTTATCGTAAATAAATCATTCTTAAACTGTCAAAATATCAACTTGATGTATAACTTTCAATCGGATTTCACTGTCAATGAACCATCCAAAGCCGATTTCATTTAATAAACATGGAATTTTCAATCACTCCATCAATCTTTATCTATCGAAATATCTCAAGAATTGGAGAAGCAATTTCAACTTTTAGAAAAACACAAATGATATAAATACGCGCAATAGAATTTAAAATTCTTGCCAATTTCATTAAATATTGTTATAATCATAAATTTATCAGTTTAAACTAATGCGATAGAACCAAAATATATGACCATAAATTTGACATTATATCACCTCAAATAGAAGCTTGCATGATACACTAATTACTAAATTGACTTTAAATATTTCTCATGTTTCACGCTTTAAATTTGATTTACTCTAGGAAAAATACGAAGTGGGCCAACCATCCAGACAATCAGCCAATCATGCAACCAACCGAACAACCAAGCAACCACGCAGCCCAACAACCAACCATTTTTGAATGAAATGTCGATGGTAAGTTTAAAAGTATTATATAAAATATGGAGTAAATGAAATAGAAAGTTACCATGGATTTCTTAAAATCTAGCTGTAAAACGAGGCATCAATGAAATATGATTCAACAGAAATCTATACAAATCCCCAATTTCACTATTATCAACTAAGGTATCGTTTTTCATTTTGTCACATCAATATTCAGACTGAGTTTGCATCATTTATTCCGTCTTGCACAAAATGTTATACAGACCACAAAACAATTAAACGTACCAGTCACTTTTTACCCCTATACCGTCAAACCTCGTATACAAGCATATAATAGTGTTTTTGACGTAAGCTCAATTAATATGTAACAGCCGTAAATATACTAAAACAATATATTGATCCTACAATAATATTGTATAAGTATTTATCGGTAATTTATTTGCTCAAACTTGATAAGGATATAATTTGGTCGATGGATGGCGCCTGGATTAATTTAGCTTTCATCAAAAGCACTTTATATGCTTATAGACGTGGTTTTACGGTATATCCTAAACAAAGACAGATATATCATAATTAGAACCAACAGCCAATAGATGCATCTTTTTAGCTCGTACGTAAGATTTCGTTCAAATCGTTCAAGAAATAAAGTTGCAGTTTGCTCCATTGCATGCCCTACTAATGTTGTGTACACAAAGCATTCTCGAACAAGAGAACTAGCGCCGTGCCTTTCTAACGTTGTACTCTCCATTGATTAGAATAACATTTGATATCGTTACTTTCTTGGGCTTTAGATACCGTTTGTTTAATTTTCAACCAGTGAGGGCTTAAACCAGAACTAAAGAGTAAAGGTATTGGCTGCTTGTTTCAATTTTGACATTGACTAGGACATACAGGGCTGAACATATCTGGTACCTATATTTTGTTTGCGCACTGTGAATGCCATATAGAATTCTATAAGCCTTATTCGTGTTTGTTAAATCTTAATTCATCGTCTCAAATTCAAATCACGCCAGTCTTCGCGTATTATGTTGATATGCATGCTCTCTTCTTTACCACTTAGCCTATACAATTAGAGAAAATTAAAACCAAGGGAAACACTCAATCAATTGCATCTGGTATTATGCATACAATAAAATCTTAATACCCGGAATCAACTCAGGTAAACATCGATATAATTATTGCTCTCAATCTTGTCGCGAAATCCACGGTTGATGCTTCCCAAAAGCCAATTAAGATTTCAGATGCAGTTTGTAATGTTACACTTTGGTGATATGCTAAAGCTAACTTCAAGTTATACACTGAATGGTTTAACCTAAAAACCGAGAATTGATTTGTCAAGTTTACCCTTTTTTATATTTAGGTATGTCAGATATCAGCACATAAAAACATCAAGAACATAACAATGTACACATGTGCAGAAACACAAACTAGATAGGTTTGTTGGTTGGTTAGTTGGGTAGTTGGTTGGTTCGTTGGGCGTTTGGGTTACCGGTTGACTGGTTGGTTTGGTTTCTTGCTTGCTTTCTTGCATTTGGCTATTTTAAGCGATGCATTATTGGATATTCAAAGCGATTTTTGCTCATCAGCCTTATTGAGTTTCTGTCAATGATAATTAAAATCACAAAATATTAAACAAAAATTCAAATTTCATAATTTAGATATCATGTGTAGCATGCATTTAAATATTTTAGGTAATACCATTTCAAATTTATGGTGATACTAAATTTTGCATTTACCCATAAGTTGAAATGACAATAATCTTTAAAGAGATTGAGAAGACTTTTCAAATCTGATGCGCATATTTGTATAGTAGTTTCCTAAAAGTTAAAATTACTTCTAAAATTGTATAGATATTTTGATAGATAAAGATTGATGAATGATTGAAAATTCCATGTTTATTAAATGAATTCGGCTTACGGTAGTTCAGTGAAAGTATAAATCCAATTGAAAGTTAGATCTTCCATCACGTTGATAGTGTGAAAGTTTGGAAAAATATGATTTATTTACGATAACAAAGTTGGGAATTATAAATTGGTTCGGAAATCACACTTGATATAGATGCATTTTGACAACATCCTCGCACCTGAGTTGAACTCGTAAATGAATCCGAATTGCCAATTGCAAACTATCAAATACTAATATACAATGCATGCGTAGCGAGACTAGACGATACATTGTTCAAAGTATAACCTTTTTGCGCGAAAATTAAATATCATAAGTTCAGAAAATCCTACTGTCTTAACGCAAATCCCCCTTCATCTCAATATTCAATCCGATCTTATAAATGATTAAAAAACACAGACAGGTTGAAAGTTGGTGAAATAATTTATTCCAGTTGAAATCCATGCACCCTATGGAAGATATGATCGATCTTAATCTCCCGCACAGGGGTGTAGATTTCAAAAGGAATAACCCATTCAGGTAACCCCATTTGAAATTCACACTCCCGTTGTGAGAGATTCATCTCATGGCTGTTTCAGATTGCTTTATCCATTTAGTTTATATCATATTTATTGGTCATTAGAATAATTTTATTCTTGGGGTGAGACCACCTCCTTTCCGCCTATTTTCCCAGGTCCTGTTGTCCTTTCAGCTGCGGACTTGTCTTACCATGGGATTTGGTTGCAGGATGAGATCTCGACCCTTGGTTGATCATGTGTGCTTTATGTGATATTTTTTATATTGTATATTTTTGTTGCTTTGTACTGATTGTAAATTTCACATCAATTTAGCTGCTACCATGTCTTTTAATAAATGAATGAATGAATGAATGAATGAATGAATGAATGAATGAATGAATGAATGAATGAATGAATGAATGAATGAATGAATGAGTGAATGTCTTCCACAGGGGGTGTTTTGATCTCAACTGAAGAGCCCGACACTACTACATAATCATATATAAAAGCAACCAAAATGCAGCGGACTAGGAGGCCTGGGAAGAAGTACATAAATGAACAAAATAATGTAACTTTGTTCTGAAAGTGAATCCCTTTAAGAATGATCTATTTAATATAGAATAAAAAGAAATCAATGCCAATAAGGCAAATCATGCCTAGTTTCACCAACTTGACTGCGTATTTTGATTTTTTATTGTATAAATATTATTTAAAGTCCCAAATTTAGCTAACCTGAAAGTCGAGCTGTCTGTAAAGAAGTCCAAAAGTGCTTTGTTAGATTTAAAAACTTAATCAACTTTAATTATACCTTACCGTAGTATTTGAAATTAAGATAAAACTTATAATTCATCTGTTACCCCGCTTTTTAATCCGGCACGACGGAGCAAACGACCAAGAGCTCGTGCTCTTTGACGAGGTATGTATAGATGAGTTGACCTCAAAGTTTATCAACAAAGGCAAGGGACTGGTATATCGATATGCTTGAGTGAAACCTATGCAAGCGATACACTGTTCAATAGCATTATTGTGATGTGGCGGGATTTTTAAAAACACGTGCGCATACTGCCAGCCAAAAACAATGGACATTGTGATGATGCGTGCGTATACTGCCAGGCATTGCCGTCAAAAGTCAACTCATCTATAGTCATTGCTTTTCAGGCGATACAGGTGTATGTGTAAATTGAAATGATATTAACAGGCTAATAGAATAAAACATATCTTGGTCTCTGGGCATTCCCCGTGGGGGTAAGGGCAGATAATAGGGTGAACTTGATTGAGGGTTTTGTTTCCACTGAGCTGTTTCCGAGTAATATAATTTTTGTATATTGGAGAAGTCACACTGTATTTTGGTTTCTTCATCTGACGAGGCGAAAACCGATTTCAAGGAGCGCTCTACCTCATCAATAGAAGACGGAAAGGGAATCAATTATAGAACCATGCTGCAATCGTAAATGTCATTGATAGGGATATATGGTATTTTGGCAATTAACCTGTTTTAAGTGAGAACATAATGTTATATAAACCTCAAGTGTGTCCAAGTCGATATTATTGTGATGTTCCGATTCGCAAACTCGATTAATGGCTCGTGGTTTACATCTTTAAATATATCTTGAATGTCATGAACTTTCAAATTTTGAGATTACTAGAGACGGCGTTTTCTGCATCACTACTCAAAGTCATATGAGTATTATTGTAAAATCCCGACAGTCATACATGTACTTGTTTGTTCGTCTGTGTGCAATTCCGTGTAAAACACCCTTAGGTTCTGATATGATAGCTTATGATCGATCGCATTGATGTAAATATGGATCATCTGACGTCGGGCCCGGATTTCGAGCAAGTATAGATTTCTTATCTAAAGCACAGGGTTTGGTGAGAGTTTGTGCCTCAACGTATAGATATAGCAATAAATGGGATATAGCACAAACGTTACAACAATCCTATTTCCCCGACCCGGTTCATCCATCCAATTTTAGGAACTTACATAGGCTAATAGAATAAAACATATTTTAGTCTCTAGGCATTCCCCGTGGGGGTGAGGGCAGATAATAGGGTGAACTTGATTAAGGTTTTTGTTTCCACTGATCTGTTTCCGAGTAATATAATTTTTGAATATTGGAGAAGTCGCTCTATAGTTTGGTTTCTTCAACTGACGAAGCGAAAATCGTTTGATTTCAATGAGCGCTCTACCTCATCAATAGCAGACGGAAAGGGAATTAATTATAGAACCAGGCTGCAATCGTAAATGTCATCAATAGGAATATATGGTATTTTCACAATTAACATGTTTTAAGTGAGAACATGTAGTTGGGTGATCTAGAGCAATTCCGTGACCGTGGAGAGCGAAGGTTCGTTTCTCAGTGGATTTGTCTTCTATGAAGGTTAATAAAAAAATTTAGCGGGGGTGCCCCTCTCGAAAGTGTGGGCGGAATCCGTGAGAGCCCGAAATCCAAAATGGCCGCCGTCGGCCATTTAAAAAATTATTTTTTCAATGGTTTAGCCTACAATGCTGTTCAGTATATGTTTTCTGAGGTTTTTTGGGTCGAGGAATTCATATCTGATGTCGATTTTATGATATGACCAACTTTTGACCTTCAAATCCAAGATGGCCGCCGATTTACAGCTCAGAAAGGTTAAATTGTCACATTTGTCCTATATGCTTCATAATAGGCTCTAATTAAAGTTGTCATCATGTCAAGTTGAGTGATTGTCTCTAAAAACTACCAGTGATAATGATTTGACCTATTTTTGACCTTCAAATCCAAGATGGCCGCCGATTTTCAGCTCAGAAAGGTCAAATTTTCACATTTGTCGTAGAGCCTTCAAAATAGGCTCTAATTCAAGCTCTCAACATGCCGAGTTGACTGATGGACACTAACAACTACAAGTAATAATGATTTGACCTGTTTTGACCTACAAATCCAAGATAGCCGCCGATTTTCAGCCGAGAAAGGTAAACATTTCAAATTCGTCGTATATACTCTAATTAGAGCTCTGAGTAATGTAGAGTCTTCATAATAGCCTCTAATAAATACCCCATTCTGGCACACACACACACCCGCACATACATATTATTCACATTTTTTGAATGAGTTTAGTCTATATTGGTTTCCGGTCTACGTGTGTTTTGCTCTGCACCCTATCAATAATGAATGAATGCAGCATCAAAGATATTTATTAACATTTAGAAAGAAACATATTCTATGAGACTTGTGCATAGATCGCCTACAACAACACTGCTTGCTTGTTACCTACAACAAAATCATCCCCTAACAATGTCTACTGAAATGTGGCAAGCCGTGTAGGGCCTAAGTCGTCTGATACTATCGTCCAAGGTAAACATGGTAAATGGGAGAGTTTACAAACAAAAACGAAAAACTTGTCAGAACTTGACAAATATGGTGATATTTACAACATCTCTTCAAGGTAATATGGGTCTAGAAGTCATTACATGCATCACATGTTACACTATATCTCAATATCATCTTGTACAAGCTTGTAAAGGCTCAGTGTTCAAGTAAACCACCAAGTTCTGAAAGTGATGATGAAACAGGGACCATTGGCACCCAAGCGCCTGCGTTCATCTGTGCGTGGACCTCTCCACGAAAAAAACTAAATGTGTATGGTGCATGCAGGGTGTGGATCTGAAGCACCCGATTAGACCACGGGGTAAGCTGTTCATTATCAACACACACTCAGCATGGCGCTCCTTTAAGAGCCACACAGTCCTCGTAAAAGATGGGGAGCTGAGGAATCGTTTCGCAGAGGTAAAGAATTTGTTCTTTCGACACGTGGATTCGATCATCTTCACAGAGCACAGGATCCATCCACTGCAGCCTCTCTTTATAGCAGACTACAAACGCATGACTATGCTATGCATAGTGACTATGGCTATGCAGTGGGTGCTGTAAAATCGTCCAATCTCAAGGACCTACTCAATGCTTATTAATGAGTATCAAGAGACAAGAGAAGAACAAGAGTGAGTGGGTCTATGATATTGGGGGAAGAGGTGATGATACTGAGGCTGCCATTTCATCACTTGGTATCAGCTCCTCCAGAAGAACCTGTCACGGCGGCTGTCTCAGAAGATCAAAGACAGGTCTACTGTCGCCTGGCCACCTCATTTCGATCATCTTGAAGAAGACGAAGGGTTCTATGAGTTGTGAGTAAAGCTGTCGACTTGGCTAAAACAGCCTAAGAATAGACCACCACCACTGTTATCAACCTGGGCAGCAATGTCCCTTGTATGACGAGGAGTAAAGATCTGGTGGAACTCTACACAAGAGTCGTGTCTGCATCAACTATGCTGACTTCAAGATCACGGGACTCTAATGATCTTTGAAGCAGCAGCAACCTGTCCGCAGGAGATTGCAGACAACAAGCCAGCCATTGTTATCGTCTACACTCACGATGTCAAGATCGATACTATGACAGGCAATGTAACAGGAGTAACAGAGGGAATAAGAGGGCCTCGTGAACGGATCTCGTGCTCGGTGAAGGATCGAATCCATCCACATGTCTATCTAAAGAACAAATTTCTTGGCTCTGCGAGACACACATTCTGCAGTATGAAGATGCATTACACCATCTAACTCTAATTGTGTGTGATTGACGTGCTTCAAGCAACAGGCTTGTTGGTACATGATATCATTTGCAAAAGGATCCGACAGTGCTGACTCGAGAGGCTGTGTAAGACGATCCCTTAGCTCCCCATCTTCTATGAGGACTGTGTGGCGCTTAAAGGAGCGCCATGCTGAGTAGTGTGTGTTGATTCTGAACAGCTTATACCCCGCGCTTTAGTCGGGTGCTTCGTGTCCACACCCTGAATGCGCCATACACATTTTGTTCTGTCGCGGAGTGCCCTGGCGCACTGTGTGTGTATTTATATCTTATACAACGAGGCATCACAACCTTATGGTTCTCAGAGTGGAGGATATTCAGTATATACAATTGTAAGGAGTTAAAACAACAAAAACCAAATACTAGTCAGGACTTAACAACTATGGTTATGTTTACAACACTACTTCATGGAAATGTGGGACTAGAAGTCATTGCATGCTTATCAGACATGTTATATCTTCAGACAAGCTTGAAAAGACCTGACAGTGCGCGCAAAATCAATGAAAGTGATATTGCTCAGTGTCCAAGTCAACCACCAGGGGACAGAGGGACCATTGGCAACCAAGCACCTGCGTTCATCTGTGTGTGGGCCTCTCCACGACAAAACGAAATGTGTATGGCGCATTCAGGTCATGATGTGGACCCGAAGCAGGCATGGTAGTACATGATATCAATTTGCGAAAGGATCTGACATGCAGTGCTGACGTGAACTCAACAAGCTGTACATGCTGTATGAGACGATCAGCTCCCCATCTTTTACGAGGACTGTGTGGCTCTTAAAAGAGCGCTATGCTGAGTTTGTGTTGATTATGAACAGCTTACTCCATGGTCCACACCCTGCATGCGCCATACAAACATTTATTTTTTTTGTGGAGAGGTCCACGCACAGATGAACGCGGGCGCTTGGGTGCCAATGGCCCCTCTGTCTCATAGCTCATCATCACTTTCAGAACTTGGTGGCTTACTTGAACATTGAGCCTTTTCAAGCTTGTCTGAAGATGAAATTGAGATATAATGTAACATGTGATGCATGTAATGACTTCTAGACCCATATTACCTTGCAGAAATGTTGTCAAGTCCTGACCAGTTTTTCGGTTTGTTTGTAAACTCTCCTATTTACCATGTTTACCTTGGACGATAGTATCAGGCGACTTAGGCCCTGTAGATACGGCTTGCCACACATCTCAGTAGACATTGTTAGGGGATGATTTTGCTGTAGGTAACAAGCAAGCAGTGTTGTAGGTGATCTATGCACTATAGTCTCATAGAATATGTTTCTTTCTAATAACTTTGATGCTGTATTCATTCATTGTTGATAGGGTGCAGAGCAAACAAAACACACGTAGACCTGAAACCAATATAGACTAAACTCATTCAAAATGTGAATATATATGTGTTCGGGGGTGTATGTGCGTGACAGAATGGGTATTCATTAGAGGCTATTATGAAGACTCTACTCAGAGCTCTAATTAGAGTATATAATTATTATGAAGGGTATATGACGAATTTGACATTTTTACCTTTCTTAGCTGAAAATCGGCGGCCATCTTGGATTTGAAGGAAAAAAAACAGGTCAAATCATTATTACTTGTAGTTTTTAGTGTCCATCACTCAACTCGGCATGTTGAGAGCTTGAATTAGAGCCTATTATAAAGGCTCTACGACAAATGTGAAAAATTGACCTTTCTGAGCTAAAAATCGGCGGCCATCTTGGATTTGAAGGTTAAAACTAGGTCAAATCATTATTACTGATAGTTTTTAGAGACAATCACTCAACTTGATATGATGACAACTTTAATTAGAGCCTATTATAAAGCATATAGGACAAATGTGACAATTTAACCTTTCTGAGCTGTAAATCGGCGGCCATCTTGGATTTGAAGGTCAAAAGTTGGTCATATCATAAAATCGACATCAGATATGAATTCCTCGACCCAAAAAACCTCAGAAAACATATACTGAACAGCATTGTAGGCTAAACCATTGAAAAAATAATTTTTTAAATGACCGACGGCGGCCATTTTGGATTTCGGGCTCTCACGAATTCCGCCCACACTTTCGCGAGGGGCACCCCCGCTAAAATTTTTTATTAACCTTCATAGAAGACAAATCCACTGAGAAACGAACCTTCGCTCTCCACGGTCACGGAATTGCTCTAGATCACCCAACTAATGTTCGAATAAGCTCAAGCGTGTCCAAGTCGATGTTATTGTGATGTGCAAACTCGGTTAATGTACACCATTAAAATGATATTCCTTGAGACTTAAGAATTTCATGAGCTTTCAAATTGTTAGATTACTGGAGATGGTGAGTACGTTGTCCGCATCACTACTCAAAACTCAATCAGAGGTGTATACTCTTGGAAAATGCTATAGTTTACATTTGTTTGTTTGATTAATTGTTTGTGTATAATTTAGTGCAAAACACCTGCAAAACAGGTGCTAATGACTGACCGCACTGTAAATATGGATCATTGGAGGTTCGGAAAACTTTTAAGGATATTGCGATTTCGCAAACATAATTAAAGTTGTGCTGTTTCGTATATAGCTTCGTCGCATATAACATTAAATAAGATATAGTACAAACGTTACAGCAAATCTATTTCCCCGACTCGGTTTGCCCATCTAATTTTAGTATATTATTATGTACTAGTTCTCGATTCTCGATATTAAATCATATTGTAGCTGGGCCGATTTTTGTAGGTTGCAGTCAACCTTTCATATCCCGATATCGTCTCGGTCTGCTCTATTGGTAGGCAAGCAATTGCCGCGATTCTTAAACATCCCGCGATTGATATATTGACTCTTAACACTTGCTTTTAAATGGTATCTTAGGTTGTAAGGTAATCCACAATGGCTATATTCTGATGGTCCTATATGGCAATACATAGGACACTGAACGAAATCCCCACCTTTCTTATTAAGTAATTCATAATGCATCTGAGAGCTTGTGGAGGCAGTCAAAACCTCTTGAGTTGGGATTGCAACAAGTTTGCAAAGAATACGTTTATAGGATTCAATTATTCCTAAGACTTTCTGCAATGAGATAAAGATAGAAGTATTACCTTTCATACGAATGCTGCTGCAGTTTGAAAATGAAACGTCTATGATTATTTTTTACCCTTTTGCATCACCGTATTAAACTCGTATCAAAACATTGGTATTGCAAAAGTATTATGTGTAACTTATTTCCCAAAAGTGCACTCGAAGACATCCCAAACTTTAGGGAGATGGTTTTTAACATGTGTAAAGAAGAAGAAAAGAAAACGTATTCAATATCGTGAATGTCGGGTATAATTTGATGCTGACTTTTGTAATTCATATAGTGAAATCCATAGCCCCCACAAATAGCAAACTAAAAGTCAGATATTGTTAAGATAGACCCTTATTGTGTTACCGAGTTTCCACTTGAAGGGATCCCTCGTTTTGGATTGGTGATTCTTGGAGAAGAGGAAGAGGAAAAACGAATTCAATATCGTGAATTTGAGTCTGACTTTTGTAGGTTATACCATGGAAACGATTTTCCTTTTATTTCATCTATATTTATGCAATCTTGGTAATATGCGTGATTGTAAAACGTGAACATGGGATGACATCTAGGAATCTGACTCCAATTATAATAGTTTTTGTTTGTTTGTTTGTTTGTTTACTTGTTTCAACGACCACACTGTGCGGCGATACACTTGAATCCTCATGGGGATCAGACTCAAGCAAGATGCATTCAATAGGCTAAAAGCCTGCCTCTTTTAGCAGGCTGGTCTAGTTGAGAGAAAAAAGAGAACACTATTGAGGGCCATTCAGTGATTTGCTCATCCGCAGGATCGTAAAAACCATCAAAATTGAGATTTTGGTACCTTTGTTAGTGTCAAAGATGTGTGATACTATAGCCTGCTAGTGGTTAAGCTAAAGATAAAATTAGACATTTTACATGAATCTGTAATTTCTCTACTAATGTACAGAAATTATCTACATATATTTGAAAGTTTCTTCAACTTTGTCGATAGTGCTGTTTTCGTTTTGTTTTGTTTTGTTGTTGTTAATTCTTACGTTTCAAAATTCTTAATGACAATTTTAATGACTTATCCCTCAATTTTTGCAGGGATCACTGAATGGGTATTTAATTTAATATCTGAAGTTCGGAGCGATGTGTTATGAGGGAGAGAGCGCGCGAGAGCGAGATGGGGAGAGTTAGTAGGGGAGGGGAGTGAGTGCGAGAGAGAAAGAGTTGTGAATAAAATAAAAATTGGGAAAAAATAATAGGCATAAGAGAAAGAGAGAGTTAAGGAGAAGAAAGTCACGGAGATACAGATAAAATAAAGAGAGAGGATGAGAGGGGTAGAGAGAGGGAGAGAGAGATTGAGAAAGAGACAGACAAACAGAGGAAATGGATAACGAGAGAGTAAATCATGCACAGCATGGATAAGACTTTGGCAAGAGAATTACAATACGTGATTTGTAGAGCCTTTTTATAGTAACTGATAAAAGTAGATTTACGGATGTGAATTGGGAGTGTGTTCCAGATTCGAGAACGGAAACATCGAATGATTTGTCACTGAGGATTGGGGTTAATTCTAGAGGCATGTATGGAATCTAGTCTAGTAATGGTGATCATGGGAGATGGGGTTTGTCTCAGGATATTAGCAAGTAGATGATGAAAAGACAAAAGGCATAGAATAGTAAAGTTATTGATGATTCTACATTTGAAATACCTGGTGGGACCAGCAAGCAGTTAAAGGTGCTAACAGTAATCTGTGAAAGCAGTAAAAATGGCTGAAAAAAGGAAAATAAGTAATTAAAATAAAGATATCAATAAGTCATTTTTCAACAGATTTTTCAAACAGATTTTTAACAGAATTGATCAATATGAAGCCCCATTCAATAGCTACAGGTTAAATACCACTAATTATGTATTACACGGGTTTCAATGGGAAAATGCTTAATTTCGGGTGGAATTTTCTCATATTCAGAACTCTCACAGTTCAATGCCACTAATATCAGGTGAAACTATATGATTTAGATGCCAAATGATCAAAAAATTCAACATAGGTTGACCTGAGACTTTTCTTGTTTTAACGCACTGAACCGTAAACACCTTAAAATGACAGTGCGCCCTCGAAGCTGAAAGTTACAATATGATAGGGAGAAAAAAAACAAAAAACCGAAGCCGTGCGTATGAATTTTGGTACTATTACAACAAAAATGTCATATAATGAGAGAAAATGTACCATTTTGAAGCATCAAACTCTAAAAAGTACTTTTTGGCTATATAACTTGATCAATTTCAGCGATTTTAATGCAGTCTTTTCGAATGCCATGAAAACAAATAGTTACTCGTCGTATTTCAATACATCGCCCAGGCCTATTAGTGGTATTTAACCTACAAGTGTCCGAATGCATAGAATCCTCCAAAATTTAGTAAAATGTCACATGTTACCCTGGTTCGGTCTTCTTATCACAGTTTTCTAATTCAGTGACCCACTGACAGTGTCATTAAGTAGAGTACTTTCTATGTGATGTAAGTACAGCGACTCGCGATTTTTAATTCATACAAATTTAAAACAAATCTTGATGTGTAAATTCATAGTGGTTTTCATAGTGACAAATAACGAATAAACTCGTCCCTATAATGAGCTAGAGTTTTAAGCGAAATAATGAGGGCGCCAAGACAATGAAAAAAAAACCGGTTGTATACCACAGCAAGTTGATAATAACATCACACAGAGGTGGCCAATAGAAATCTGAATTCTCATTGTGAAACAATGAAGACAACCGAGAATGTTTTAAGACACCAATGATTTCAATTGAGCTCCATCTATCACAGAGAAGACAGAATAGTATCACAAACCTTTTATAATCTTCAGTGCTATTTCTCTGTTTATGTGTATACTAGTATACACATCTAACTTGGTGTATGTTACTAATAAATACCAACGTTGATATACCTGTGAAGGGCCTGCTATGAATCAGCTTTGACGTACAAGTTCTCACACTTTCTTTAACTGTCTTACAAAACACAGGCAACGTGACAAGTGTAAGGCTAAACTCCTCTATCACATATATCGGTTATGGACCTCTACTCACGCTAAAATAAACTCATCTTCTGCGGGCACAGTTCTTTAATCCCAACATGTTTGCACAGTTGTAGAATGACCTTTGAATGTGTTGGGTACAAAATATCATACTACACAATGTAAGGTCAATTAGTGAGCTAGACATACAACTTTTTTTTAAATAAAGAGAGCGAACGATGCTGTTGGATATAGACGACTTGGACCATAATGTATTACAATGATTTGTCCCAAACACCCCCACACCCCTACCCACACACCCCCACACACCTCTGTCAATCCGGAAGAATACACCACTTTCGTCTGTTAAATACGGTGAAAATCAGCCGTTTTTTGAAGGAGATAGCTCACAAACATTACAAAAGGTCCGGTTTTTTTTGTAAAATCGTTAAAATGGGTTAACTTTTAGCTCTAGTGGCGTAGTGTGGTCATCAAATGGGGGTGGGGGGGTGGGGGTGGGCACCCACCATGATTGGGGGACACCGAATATGATGGGGGGGTCACAAGCATTTGTTGGCACTTTTCCTATGGAATTTTCTAAATTTTGCAATCGATTGGGGCACATGCCCCCGTGCCCCTATGATGCTACGCCACTGTTTAGCTCCACGCCCCCATATCATGGGTACGTTTCTAATGTTGGATAGAATGTTCATGAAATTTTAAACAGAAGTAATAAATGTTCTAAGAATTCACAACATATAAGAACAGTGTTGCAATACAATATTTGAAATACATGAGTAATACATTATGAAATTCAACATCGCCCGCGTCTTTACTTCAGTCATGTATCCAATTGGGACACTAATAAACTAATAACAAACCACTTAGTCCTATTATTTGTAACGGCGAACTTGGTGAAAGAAGAAGTTTGTCAATAACCAACTTCTATAGGTCTCTTAAAAGGCAGTTTATCAAGTCAAGGTCAAGATTATCACTTTCAGACAGGTGTAATCATGTATGGGTGTTCTTGCCCTGCGTTCATGTGAGGTGAGGGGATATTTGTACAGATAAATAAAGGGACATGTTGCTATTATAAGCTCTGACGTTCAAGATTTCACACCTCAAACCCTCTATGATATTGACAGACATAAACATGAAATCTAACGTGATGGGTGATCGCTTTTGACACCTGCACTTACAAAATAGCACTGGACGGTTTTATCCTTCCTATAAATATGACTAAAACGATCGTGCCTTTCCTTAGATTCAAATTTAATAAGGAGATATGCCGAGGAACAGGAAAAGGTAACTTTCTTTTTTGTGTGTATCAGTTTGCTTGGCTTCTTGATTTCATTCCTTCGATGTGACAATAACGCACTGACACTGTAGAATATACTGTGAACCGTAGTGGAACAGTTTGGAACGATCACCCTACTCTTTTCTAAATTCACTGCATACTATACAGGTTTAATTTCCTGTACACTATGAACGCAGAACTCACATGGTTCATATACCAAATTCGTATTGAGTCTTCTTCCTAACTACTATCCTGTATACGAGCTGTACCTCAATTTTGAGTATTGTTGCACGAGCTTTTTACGTGTAGAGCTTACCTAATTCACGATACTGGAACCGACGATTGATTACAGATATCAGAAACGGGATGGTCCCCCTTCTCTTGTAGAATAGCTCTGACACTTAAAGTGCACAGGGTTTGACCCTTCCTGTGCACGGGACCAACAGCTTTACTCGACACAATTCCAGTATTTTCGACATTATAGGAACATTTTGGGAGAGGAAGAGAATACTACTGACCTAAGGCTCGAACTCACGTCGACAGCGCAACGCATTAACCTCTCGGCTATCTCACCCTCTCTATTTCTATTCACAGGGAAACATTTCAATAGACATATGTATCAACTATATCGTGCAGTTTGATCTGGAGCTGTTAGATTGAACATTCATTCCCGGGACCAAAGATTGGATTCCCGCGTTTGACTTTTAGAGATCCGCCAAGAACAAATTAAATTAAGGTTATTATTTTTTTATTTATTTTTTTTTTTTTTTTATTTTTTTATTTTGATAGATCAAAGAAATCACAGTGAAAGAAATACCCAAAACCATTTTCTTTTTAGAAATACCAACAAAATATGAAGAAACTGAAAGGTTATGTATGTTTTTGATATCACGTCCCTTGACCAAACGCTGTGTCTAATTTCACTGAAGTGGTCTAGTTACCACATTACCAAATATTCAAAATGACACGTGTGGAAAGTAGTGTAGTTTGGAATTGGCCATGTTGACTGAGTGTCCATTTAATGTTTTGGATCTCTGAGAGTCCCTTTAAAATAATGTGGAATCAATCGGCACATTTGTTGGATCAGTGGAAGCGGTGTATTCTACAAACATGATACTGATTATGTAAGTAAATTGCAATGTTTCATTCTCTTCGCTCGCGTTTATTCAGTTAAAATAAGTCGAAATTTTGCAAAAGCTAATTTTATATAAATACAGATATTTCCGTCAAATTGAATCCAGTTTGGCTAGAACACAGCTGATTTAAAAGCATACAGGGCACTAAATATATCCCAAAACGGAAATCTGGGTCGGTCGGGTTCGTAGATCAGGCTTTTTCCCGCTGGCCTTAAGGACACACATACTTTGTTTCTTGACCGGTGTTATACAATTTTGTCATTGATCCAAACTATTTCATCATTTCAAAGCTTGCTTTGGAAACAAACCTTTGTAGCCAAATATTATTTACACTATATACACCTGCTAGCAGTGTTGGCTTTCTTGAAGAACCGTTAGCTCGCACAATATTTTGTGTGTATACATGTTCAACACTTGAAACGCAATATTTTCGACTCCGCATGTTTCTTCAATTGTGTCATTTATCAAAACTATTTCATCCTTTGTAAGCCCGGGTTTGTAAGGAACCTTTGTAGTCACTCATAACTTACATTATACCCGCTAGCTGTGTTGGTACCCCAATGAAGCGTTTCCTCGCATGCGGATGATATTTTTAATAACAACTTACCTGCTACTTTGAGTATACAAAGATGCATATACTTCTAATTTCTTTGCCACTGTTCACTACTTTTCCTTGCTCTTAACATCTTAATATACTACCTTATCCTGCTGATTCTGTGTACAGGAACACTCAGAGCTACTTAATTTATAGTATTCTCACCATATTGGTTTACAAACGTGATTATCTTCTTTCTTATTCAGTTCTCGCCCTTCCATCCACCATATCTCATAAAGTTGACTTCATTTCGTATACTGGATTGTTAATAGCCTCTCATTGTTTATGGTTTACCCGCTTGCAGCATTGGCTTCTCTGTTCAGGCTACAAGCATCCCAGTCTTGCACCAAGCTCTAATATGGGTCACCTCGCCATTCCAATGCATAATATCCTGCGCCCGGTCCAACGCTCCTCTCGACACAGTAAATTCGCCCAACTAGCAGCAACGAAAAAATGTTTGAAGTATTCATTTATCAATCGTGCTCTTATTGACTGGAATAACACTACTCGGTGGTCACTCGATAGTTGGCCCAACAGTAACGTAGAAAATATTCTTGATCCTTCACACAGATCAAAGAGTTTGCCATGATTTGCCATGGATAAGTTCTGTAGATTTAGTCCATTAACTATAAGGTCAGTGACCATTGTTGAGGAGAAGGCCCATGGAGTACATTGTATAATCAATATTTTTGACAAAAGGAGTAACTGTTGTCCATGTCAATTTGTAGCCATGTACTTTTGATTATTTACATAGCTTCTCCAAATCACTGTGTATACGTCCATCCCAAAATCTGATTGCTATCATGATAATGGGTGAATGGAAAACAAAAGAATTGGTTTCTCCGTAGGGCGTGTACTTAAGCAATTTTTGGAACTGGCCGGTGTCTTTATTGGGCGAATTATCGTGTGTGCACCAATGATGATTTACCACATTACACCACAGACATAGAGGACAAGGACAAATTTAAGACAACAGTGAAACAGTACTTCAAAGCAAGCAAAGCATCTGTACATTCTGCAAATTAGCACCACCCTGTTCGTGTGACTCCTCTATAGGGGCGTTGGGCAGTATATAATCCAGATCCAGATCCAGGCCTACAGTAAGCCAAAAAATTAAGGTACCAGTTATGTCCAGCCCTGTATATCCTAAACAAAGACAGATATGTCATAATTGGAACCAGCAGCCAATAGCTGCATCTTTTAACTCGAATTTAAGACCTCATTCGTTGACATTGTGCAAGAAATAAAGACATGACTATCCCAAAACCCAAGGAAGATGCCAATTTAAAAGTTGCAGTTTGCTTCGTCGCATGCCCTATTAATTTGTACACAAAACGTTCGTGAACAAGAAAACTGGCACCGTGCTTCCATTGATTAGCACATTAAAACCTGCGTCGTGCTCTCATTGATTAGAACACAAAAGTGCAACTTTTGATTTCGTTTCTTCATTAGGTTTTAGATCACTGTTTCTTTAATTCTCAACCAATTTCAACAAGTATAAGGTCTTACTTAAATTAGAGCTACAGAGTACAGGTATTGGCTGCTTGTTTTAATTTTGACATATTTGTCTTAATTTAGGATATGCAGCGGTGAACACAACTGGTACCTTAATTTTTTGGCTTACTGTATATGAAGAGTCATCCTGTTTTGTAAGAATTTAACATATTCAGTAGTAACTTCAGTTACAAATATAACTCTTTTTGGCCAAGTGTTTTCATAAATATTTTGTCGTTATTGAAATAACTGTAAAGCTCTGCTAACTATGAATTTTATCCAAAATCTTGCTTAAACGTCTGTCACCAAGACTGCAGAACGACATTGTATACGGTGAAATACCATAGATGCGGGTGATCAAATTGATAAAATTACACTATCCCTGAAAACAAGGCACAATTCGCTAATTACGCATATCATAATCGCAAATATTTAGTGGTGATTCTTCATAATAACAAATGACTCATATTTATGTCGTATGAGATCACATATCAATGACCAAATCTGATTTAATCACTTTTACATTATTATTATTATTATTATTATTATTATTATTATTATTATTATTATTATTATTATTATTATTATTATTATTATTATTATTTTTACAGGGCTCCTCGACCTCGTGTCCAATCAAATGGTCCAACATTTTTCATGTTCGAGTAACTTCGTGAAATTGCACAAAATAATAATTCACTTGCACTGAGATGTTGATGCGTCTAATGCACTCCCTCTGCCATTTTTCTTAACTTAATTCATACGAGAGAAACATTCCGTGATCTTTTGCTATTTTTATAACAAGATTGTCACTAAAATTGGTGGGAAATATGAGCAAATACAAATACATCAACCCTCAAGGAAAATGAATCAATCTTATGCGACGCAAAAGTGTCCGGAAGTACTGCGCGTAATACGCGGAGTGCGCGTCCGTACATCTATACTTAATCAAAAACTACTAGCATTTTTCTAACGTTTGCTCTTATATCATTAATATGTTTGCACTCCGCCTTGAAATATATGTATAAATATAAAGTACGAAAAGTGGGTACCAGTGTGGTATTAAAGTATGGAACAGGCATTGGTTGTCATATTTTGAACATTCAGCAATTTGAAGAACCTTATAGCTATATTCATATCATATAATGAAGATTAGATTTTCTTAATTCAGGCCATTTTTACATAGCTATTTAATATATCCAAAATGTTCTTCAGATTTTGACGAAATGTGTAAAGTGTCAAATGCGATACTTTGAATTAATTAAATCCCAAGCCTGAGTTATTTATTAGTTTCATGATTTACATTTCTAATATGATACACGTCTGGCTCTTCTTCTTCGTTTTCAACTATTAAGTTGAAAGTAGAAAACAGCCCATCGGGCAGAGATATTATCCCCATATTATTTTTCAAAACGTTATGAACGCGATAGAAAATTAGAACAATCCCAACTATGGTAAATTATTCACACGAGTAGCTCAATCTAATTTAACATTTAATAAGACGCTCAAAAGTCTTTATTTTCCAATTGGCGACAGCGGATATGAATTTCGATTCAGATAACCTTTGAAATATTTGGAAATAATAAAATGTTGACTTTCAACTGGGAAAAATCTACTGATGTTAGGAGTGTTAAACATTAAATAATACATTCAAACGTCTGGTGTGTTTTCTATGTATGTTTGTCGGCGTCAGTGCCCCGAGTTAGATCATTGGTTGTTCATTATATTGAGCCGTCCGACTGGCTGCTATCAAATCCGTCACCGTCGGGGAAAGATAAATTACCTCTATTTATTATGGAGCTTCTTCATATGAACTAATGACTTTATCTGTCTAGTCTTAAAACATAATCAAGTGTATATGATACAACTAAATAACACATATAATGAATTGGGAAGAAATTGTTTCAGAAACAGCTAAAATAGTCTGTGCTTTATCGTTCAAGGTGATTCTGGATTAGCAACAAATAAATTTACATACCACAAAATTACATTGCCACTAGTCTGGTGGAGGGGGTGGGGTTGGAGTGGGTTGGGCTCAACTTTGTTAATTGGTAACAAATAATTAAACATACATTTGGCCAGGCCAATTTGATTTTGGCTAATTATAATTTATCACATAACGTATGTACAGCACATTCATTGCTAATATTAAATAATATACATTTAATCGCATACAAATCGAAATTCCCTTTATTCTGATTTGCTTAAGGGAAATTATTTTTTGCAATATAATACATATTATAACGTAGGCAACTACGTGGTCCGTGCAATACACACTTCGTTTATATTATAAATTACACATGATCACAACGATACACTTCATACGGTGTAAAGATATTACATAACAATTTACCTGTATAAAGCATTACACGTATCTATTTCAGAGGGCCTTCGGAATGATGTTGTTAAAGCGCTACGCCGAGTAGATGTGTCATTCGTTTAATTTTTTTAAAGAATATTAGAGCTGCAAGACCTACTTTAGTTGAAGCTATAAATCGTTAAAACTTTGTGTCCCTTTGAGGCAATATGTGACGCAATATAACAAAATGAGCCGCTTGTCGCTAAATTCATTTTGAAATACGACCGAAAGAAATGCTGAGCGCCTTTGTATTTCTTTGCTATTTAGAAAATTGTTTTTTTTTTAGAATTTCGTAAACCTATGTACAATTTCGAACGCATTTTCATCATAGTGAAGCCTGTTAAGTGGGCACAAATACCAAATGCAAGAATAAAAAATAACATTATCCGACAAGTGTCTGATTTACTTCTGTTCATATCATGTATTTGCATATAAGCTTGTCGTTATTTCACCAATTGAATTTTGAATTGGCATTACAGATTTATACATGGACCTTTGTGCATGCCATTGACACATGTCCGTTTTATTGTTAACCCTGTATAAAACGCAATATATGCTTCGATTTCGATCATTATAAGCAGATACTTTGGGAATAGACGAATTATAAACTTTCAATCGTCATTGTTAATTACTCATACTGATACAAAGGCGCCTTAATCCTAAATAATAAAAAAGCAGTATCTGATATATAATGTATTTACAGATACTTCAATGTGACTATTGAAGGTACCTGCTTGACAGTATTTGACACATGTCTCTTTCAAGGGTTTCGATTAAGCAAGGTGACTTTTTAACATTGCTCAAGTCTCGTGAATACATCTTAAGGCAGTTTTCTTGAATTGAATTAAAGTATATTAACTGCACTGCGTTTTAATCCCAAGGATATAAGACAGTGATTATATTAAACCAATTATTTTAGAGGTTGTTTTAGGCAACGAATATACTTGAATAAAAACGTACTTGTAGTAATGAACAATATAAGCGCTCTTTGCATTGAAATGCATACGTGTAGCAAATAACAACATAAGTACGCTCTGCAGTAGAAAGCATACTTGTAGCAAATATAAGTATTATCTTTAGTAATATAAGTACTATCTTTAGTAGACAGCATACGTGTAGCAATTAACAACACCACTTGTGCATAAATATCATCTTCAGTAAAAGCATAATACATAAGTGCTGTCTTCATTAGAAAAGCATTCATTCAAAAGCATGGCCGGGTGTAGCCGCTACCTTACATCAACGTGTACAGTCTTGAAGATATATAGCAATTAACAACAGATGTGCTGTTTTCAGTAGAAAGCATACTTGTAGCAAATAACAATATAAGTGCTATATTCAGTAGGAAGTGTAGCAATAAACAACATAAGTACTTTCTTCAGTAGTACGCATATTTGTAGCAATTAATAAGATAAGCACTATCTTCAGTAGAAACCATACGTCTAGTAATTAATATAATAGATTTAAATTGAACTAATCTAAATTAGATAACCATTTATGGATTAAATTTCAAATCCATGAGATTGACTTTTAAAATCAAAGGTTTGATTAATCTTCGACACTAATCCAAGACAATAGCAAGACTAAAATTAAGATTGAAAGTTCAATCTAATGGAATTGAATTTCAATCTTTTAGATTAAAAAATAGTAATCTATAAAATTTGTTTAATTCCTCGAATTTTTAACTGTGTACATGTATCTGTAACATTAGTGTTATCAATACCTACTAACGGCACAACATATCAAACTATAGAGGGTCAATGAACCACCCAAAGCCGATTTCATTTAATAAACATGGAATTTGAAATCATCCATCAATATATAGATATTGCTTTCATGCAACTTTGTTATTTATATAGATGTAGATGTATTTATCTATCAAAATATCTCATCAATTTGAGAAGCAATTTCAACTTTTAGGAAAACCAAAAAGATAATACACGGAAAAGAATTTAAAGTCTTGTCAATGTCATTCAATATTATTATCATCATAAATTTAAGTTTCAGTTAAAAATTAAAACCAATTATATATATGACCTTAAATTTGAAATTTTATCACCTCAAATGTAAGCTTCCATGATAAACATGCTAATGTTATTGAATATATGAATACAAAACCCACCCAAGTCCATACTTTGGCCAAATTGAGTTAACCATGGGAAATTGTTACTATACATAGGCCTGTCATATGTATGAAAGAACAACTCAAATTCATCCTCTGTGTCTATTGAGCATGTGAAAAATAGCATGTATGAAAGAATCACCCAATTCCATGATTTGAGTCTTGTAACACATTGATTGAAATCCAGTATGTATAAAAGTCCACTTGAAACATGATGAGTCCACATTCATTGCTAGAGAGTGACCTTTGAGAAAAAAATGGGTTTAATAAAGGAAAGTGTGTGGTTTATATTACATGACAGAATGCTTATCAACATTACACATACCTGTGTGCTTTATTTTGTATTATCTTACTAGTGGTAATCTCATTCTAACATTGTTGTCTTTGTATAAAATTAAAAAAACCACCCAAGTCCAAAATTTAAAATGAACCCCACGAAGTCCCTGAATTGCTAATCGTCATACCTAATATAGGTTAATCCACTCATTTGCACGTAAAACTTACCATATTGACCAGGTAAATCTAACTGAAGGAATTAAAATGATACACAGGTTTTTCTCTCAAAATTACTTCCCATGGGCTTGGGTGGGTTTTGTATTCATGTATTCAATTATGAAAACAAATTCACTTTAAATACTTATCATGTTTGATGCTTTAAATTTTATTTATTTTTATATTCTTTATACTACAACCAGTAAACCAGCCAGTCAGCCAACCGATCAACCAAACAACCAACCACCCACCCAGCCAATCAACCAATCAAGCAACCAACCAACCAAACAATTTTGAATGAAAAGTCGATTGTAAATTTAAAATTGCTACATATTTAGAAAATAGAGTTAGACAATAAGTGAAATGGAAACTTAATGTACCATGCGAAATAGATTTCTTAAAATCTTACCGTAAACCAGGAATTAATGAAATATGAATCACTGAAATCTATACAATCCCCATTCTGACTACAGTTTGTCCACTCTGAAGTACAAAGTGACAACGCGCGCGTATACAGCGCGTAAACAGTGCGCAGTGCTGCGTCTCTGCTGCAGGTATGCGTGCCTTCAAAGTCGGCACACTGTGTGCGTCCGCGTCGGTACTTTGTACTTCAGACTAGACAGACTGTATGGTATCGTTTTTCGTTCTGTCACATCAATATTCAGATGAAGAGTTTCATCATTTATCCTTTCTTGCACAAAATGTTATACTTACGCGTTTTTGTTAAATCTTAATTCATCATCTCAAATCCCGCTCGTCTTCAATCTTTACTCCTCTTCTTTACCAGAAAGAGAAAAGAATTGAAACTTACGGTAAAGTCACAGAAGACTCTGCGATAAAAATTAAAACCAGGGGGAATACTCACTAAATTGCATCTGGTATCATGCATAGAATAAAATCGTAATACCCTGGAATCAAATCAGGTAAACATCGATATATTGCTCTCAAACTTGTCGCGAAATCCACGGTTGATGCGTCCCAAAAGCCAATTAAGATTTCTGATGCAGTTTGTAATGTTACACTTGGGTGATATACTAAAGTTAATTTGAGGTTATACTAGTAAACTGTATGGTTTATACTGAATAAACAGGGATTTTTTTCAAGTTAACCTTAATATGATTTTGATCATAATATGATGTCAGATGTCAGCACATAAAATACGACATAACAATGTACACATGTTGGTTGGTCCGTTGGCTGTTGGGTTATCGGTTGACTGGTTGGTTGGTTTTGTTGCTTGCTTTTTTAGTCTTGGCTATTTTTAGTGATGCATCGTTGGATATTCAAAACGATTTTTGCTCATCGTCGTTACTGTTTTCCTGTCAATGATCATTTTAATCACGAAAAATGAAACAAAGATTCAAATATGATAATTTATTTATCATGTTTATTACGCGGTTCAATATTTCAGGTAATACAATTTCAATTTACCCCATCAGTTGAAACGACAATAATCTTTGAAGAGATTGAGAAGTCTTTCAAAATCTGCTGCGCATTTTAATTTTGTATAGTAGTTTCCTAAAAGTTGAAATTGCTTCTAAAATATATTATGAAAGAAAAAGGTTGTTATTTAATCCAGTTTATGGTGGTTCATTGACAGTAAGTCAAATCCGATTGAAAGTTCGATCTTCCTTTAAGTTGATAGTGTAAAAGTTTGAAAAAATATGATTTATTTACGATAAGTTGGGAATTATAAATTGGTTCGGAAATCACATTTGATATGGATGCATTGTGACACATCCTCGCACATGAATTGAGCTCATAAAGGAAGCCGAATTGTCAATTGCAAACTATCAACTACTATTATACAGTGCATGTGCAGCAACGGTAGTGATACATTGTTCAAATTATAATCTTTTTACGCGAAATATCATAAGTTCAGAAAATCCTACTACCTTAACGCAAATCCCTCTTTATCCCAATATTCAATCCAATGTTATAGATAAGCGTTAAACACAGACAGGTTGATGAAATGGGCTATTCCAGTCGAAATCAATGCACCCTTGTGAAAGATAATGATGGTAATCTCCCAAATAGGGAGTGTAGATTTCAAATTTTTGGTGGTATTATAATTTTAGGTAATCTCATATGAAATTCACACTCCCGATGTGAGAGATTCAGGTCATGTTTTTCATAGGGGGTGTATTTCAACTGGAATAGCCCGCTACTGCTATATAATACGATATAGAAGCAACCAAAATACAAGGGGAGGAGCACAAGTAAACATAAATGAACAAAATAATGTAATTAGGTTCTGACAATTCGACCCCTTTTAAAAAGAATAAAAGAGATCAGTGTCAATAAGTCAAAACATATCTAGTACAGCCTGTCTCAAAAAAATTGTGCAAATGAAAAGCGCCCTCTTTGGCAATTAGAAAATAACGTTGTGACATGATGCTTACATCAACGTCAAGTTCTTAGATGCCGTTTCTTCTGTTCAACTAAACATCTCAAGATTAAAACAAGCCAATTGAACAGAACAAACGGCATTTGAGAGCTAACACTGCGCCCTTGACGTTGATGTAAGCATCATGTCACAACGGTATTTTCTAATTGCCGAAGAGGGCGCTTTTCACTTGCAGAACTTTTTTTGAGACAGGCTGTATAACTTAATTGCGCATTTGATAATTTAAGTCCCGAATAATATTATAGCCACCCTGAAAGTCGAGGTGTCTGTGAAGAAGTCCAAAAGTGTTTTCTTTAATATAAAACTCATAACTAATCAGTCAAAACATGCCTGGTATTTGTAAATACTTTTACTTCACTTTTTAATTCATTTGGTAACAATTGTGTTATATCTAGCCACTAACGGCACGACGGAGCAAACGAGGAAGAGTTCGTTCTCTTTGACGAGGTATGTAGAGTCATTGTTTTCAGGCGATACAGGTATACGTATCAATTGAAATGATATTAATGATTTGATTAATATACATTTAAATCTCAGGAGATGCCCCCGGACACCCGAAGTACTTAATTACATCAATATTCTACATAGACTTATAGAATCAAACCTATTTTAGTCTCTAGGCATTCCCTGTGGGGGTGAGGGCAGATAATAGGGTGAACTTGATTAAGGTTTTTGTTTCCACTAAGCTGTTTCCGAGTAATATAATTTTTGTATATTTGAGAAGTCACACTGTATTTTGGTTTCTTCAACTGACGAGGCTAAAAGCATTTGATTTCAAGGAGCGCTCTACCTCATCAATAGAAGACGGAAAAGGAATCAATTAAAGAACCAGGCTGCAAACGTAAATGTCGATAGGAATATGGCATTTTCACAATTAACATGTTTTAAGTGAGAACATGTTCTTATAAGCTCAAGTGTGTCCAAGTCGATATTATTGTGATGTTCTGATTTGCAAACTCTATTAATGGCCCATGGTTTACATCCTTAAATATAATCTTGAAATTCATTGATTTCATGAACTTTCAAATTCTGAGATTACTGGAGACGCTGTTTTCTGCATCACTACTCAAAGTCATATGCGTATTATTGTAAAATGCTGACAGTCATACATGTGCTTGTTTGTTCGTTTGTGTGCAATTCCGTGTAAAACACCCTTAGGTTCTGATATGATAGCTTATGATCGACCGCATTGATGTAAATATGGATCATCTGACGTTGGGCCCGGATTTCGGGCAAGTATAGATTTCTTATCTAAAGCATAGGGTTTTGGTGAGAATTTGTGCCTCAACGTGTATAGATAGGCTATAGCAATAAATCGGATATAGCACAAACGTTGCAACAATCCTATTTCCGCGACCCGGTTCGTCCATCCTATTTTAGGAACTTGCAGATATGCACTAGTTCTCAATTGTTGATATTAAATCAAATAGAGAAATTTGGCCGATATTTGTAGGTTGCAGTCAGTCTCGGTCTGCTGTATACCATCATGTTTCAAGCTTTTGTGAGAGAGAAAAATGTGTTAATATAGGTATACGATTGAAAATGAAACATAGCGTGCATGAATGGAATATATTTGACATTTTCATTGTGGTAAATCAGGGGTTTATAATTGAAAATGAAAAGAGGTTTCAAAGAAAACAATTTTGAAAGTGCCGCATCCGAGATCAGCAGGTGATAGATTATGATCTGACCAAGTGGATACAATTTTTAGCACGGGGAACTTTTTGTTTTAAGAGCATTTTAAAATTGTCACACACATTTCATATCAGAACTAACTCATAAGCTTTATAAGTCCGGATCAAATCGTTTCATATCCGAATCAAATAATCAACTTGTATGATTAATTATCATTTGATCCGAAAAAAGTGAGCCGCTATCTGATATATATTTGACCCGGATCATGATTAATGTCATCCAGACTGATTCAGATTACATGGGTTATCTCGATAACTTCTCAGAACTTTTGAGCTTGAAACATAAAAATAACATAATCACATATAATGTAAAATTATACACCTGAACAATGAGGCTAAGTAATTCTGGAACTGACAGATGTTTCATCATTGAAACTTTTTTAATGATAGTAGAATTCAAATGATTGCGATATGTTTAGACTTTCGAATTGTTTTTAATGTGGTTATTCATAGGTAAGTGGTGCTCATACAACGCTTTGAGATAATGGATTTTTAATTTGTTGTTTTAACTATATAGTTTGACACCCGAAATTCATAGTCATAATTCTTCCGCATTTCAATTATATGTATTGTTACATTTTGAAGTGTTTAAAGTATAACGATGCTATCTCGACTGTGTTAAGGGAAGGGGTATGAACGTTTGGACAGTATTTATTTTGGGACATCAGAGCACATCAGACATATCGAATTGCATTCTGAATACGAAGAATGTCCTTCTGATATCAAATAATTTTGATTTTTGAAATTCGCAATTTAATACACATTTTATGGCAAATCATTAAAATTGATATTTTTGATATTTAACAGTACTTAAAGTAAACTTTATAAATCTGATGATTTATACTTAAAGTGTATGTAGGTGGGATGAAAAGCCGACGATCAATTGAAAATTTTGACCTTTCGTATTGAAGATATGGATTTTTTTTCCCAAAACACCAAAAAAAAATTAGGTCTTTTTGGGAAAAATCCATATCTTCAATATGAAAGGTCAAAATTTTCAATTGACCGTCGGCTTTTCCTCCTGCTACATACACTTTAAGAATATATCATTAGATTTATATAATTTACTTCGAGGACTGTTATATATCAAAAATTTGAAAAATATCAAATTTTTATAATTTGTCATAAAATTTGTATTATATTGTGATTTTCAAAAATGAAAATTATTTGATATCAGAAAGACATGCTTCGTATTCAGAATGCAATTCGATAGGTCCGAGGTGCTCTCATGTCCCACAAAAAATACCGTCGAAACGCAATAAACGCTCATTTTAGATCCCTTAAGTTATTTGCATTTTTGTTTGAATACAGTATTTACAGATGTATAACAATCTATGTTAGAAAATGCATAAATTGCACGAATATATGCACTACTATGAAGAAAGAAGCAACCAGAATTGGAAAGGGTTTTCTTTTTATGCAATTTCGGTAATTGACACAGTTTTAAAATTGTGATTAAGAAAAGACGGGTAGGAATTTATATCCAATTATAATGGTATTATACAGATTTTTCAGGTTTCGGATATTTGAACAAAAGCAGTAGAGTATTAGGAAAGAGAGAGAGAGAGTGAGAGAGATTGGGAGGGAGGGAGAGAGCGAAAAGAGGAGAAGGAGAGAGCGAGAGAGAGAGAGAGAGAGAGAGAGAGGAGGGGAGTGAGACACCACTCAACCACACTAATACAAACACCTTGATGCTGGGTAATGCTAAGAGCGGTAAGAAAACATTCTCTTCAAGAACGGAAATAATGTGCGATAAAATATGTAAATAAATAAATGGCTGTACAAAGGACTAGATAGCCTGAAGTGGGAGACCATTCATACATTAGCTTAGAAATAACACATCATCTAACCGATTTTAATAAGTACGCTTTCAATTGATAAAGGCATAGACAAAGGGAAACTACGACGAAGCTACAATCCCAGCCATAAGTCGCTCGAACACTTGTGTAAAAGTTTTAACCCGTATTTTTATAAACATACTGAAATTTGGCTTTCTCTGGTGTAAAGTTTGAACCCGTTCCTTCTACTATAACCCTCCCTCTTCCCCACCAATCAATGTTGGATGTCTCTAAGGGTGCATGGCCAAATAAACAACTACCAACATTGATAGGGGGAATGGGGGCATATTTGCAGCACTCGTGTTAAAGTGTTCGAACAATTATGACCGGGATTGTAGTAAAAGATGTTAAAATCAAACAAACAACATAGACAAGCAAATTACAAGACTGATCAGAAACAACATGAATAAGCAAACAAGTAACAAGAATTGTCATAAACAACATGAACAAGCAAAAAGCAACAATAATCCATATACAGTGAGATCGAGAGAGATAGAGATGAGAGAAAAAGCCGGGGAGAAAAAGTAAGAGAAGATGGGCCAAAGAGACAGGACTTGAGTAGGACATATATAGCGAGGCAGTCAGACAGAGACAATGAGAAGGATTAGAGAGACAGAAAGAGAGAGTAAATCATGAACACTACGGATGAGGCTTTTGTCATCAGAATTGCATTACGTGATTTGTCGAACTTTTTTACAGTATTGATAAAAACAGATTTACGCATGTGAATTGGGAGTGTGTTCCAGATTCGAGGATGGAAACATCGAATGATTTGTCACTCAGGATTGGGGTTAATTCTAGAGGCATGAATAGAATCTAGTCTAGTAATGGTGATCATGGGAGATGGGGTTTATCTCAGGGTATTAGCAAGTGGATGTTGCAAAGACAAAAGGCAAAGAAAAATACAATACAAGCTATTGCCGATTCTACGATTGAAATACCTGATGGGACCAATAGGTAAAGTAGAGTATTCTCTTTGTGTTCCAAATACAATGACTCGTGATTTTCAAAAAATGCAAATTTAAAACAAATCCTGATGTGTAAATTCATCGTGGTTTTTCCTAATGACAAATACCGGATAAACCGGTCCTTATTTGAAATAGTGCTTTAAGTGAGACGACGAGGGCACCACGACAATGACAAAAACGGCTGTGTACCTCTAAACAGTTGATAATAACATCACACTCATATGTCGGTATAACCTGTCCCAAAACAACACCAAATATGGACAATATAACATTTGACCTTTGCAGTACATAAGTATGTAGTGCTCTAAAAGGAAACTGTACGTACACCTGTCAGAATTATAATGCCAATATAATTTGGATATACATAATTGAGTTGGTTCTCCTTTTGGATTCGGATAAGCTTCAGAATTTTGACTGAAATTAAAGCAGAAATTTATTTATCTCACACAGTAAAGTATAGGGTGCATGTACACATGCGCATATCTTGGCTGATATTGTGGATTCCCTGATCTGACAAAACAGACTGAAATTAAAAAGAAAGATTTATCGCCCATAGTAAAGGATAGGGTGCATGTACTCGAAAAATGTGCATATCTTGACCTTGTGGATTCCCTGATCTAGTAAAACTTTACACACAATGGAGGAGATAATGCGATTAAACTAGTGCAGCCATTGTATTATTAAGCAATACTCATATTCCATATTTAGCCATCTCCTGGACTGATAATATACAGGGGTGATCAATCTAGACAACGGTGAGTATTTTGAGGCAACTGTATCCCAGCAAACATTATAATATTGGCCCAGTAATGGCTTAAACCGGTCTACTTCTGGCAATACCGGACACGGCTGACGGTATAACGCCAGTACAAATCCGATACTGGTCAATGTTTGGCCGCCGTTTTCTTACCAGGATAAGCTGTGCCGTACTTGGTCCATTATTGGGCCAATTGAAGACTACCCGAATATGGCATCGAGCCGGCACATACATACTGGTCCAGTTGCGGCAGACACTTGTAGGCCGGGCTTGTAGGCCCCCGAGTGCCGGCCCTGTATTGGCCCAATGTTGCATTAATGTGGGCGTGGTTTTGAAACCCTGACATTTTCTACTATCAAAATACAATATTTGATCAGTATCATCTTCATTTTGAAGTGCCACGTGTTATTATTATTATAAAGAAGAGGCAGTGAGTTGCGCTTGTTCCGAATATTTCATTTACTGCCTTGTAAAAAATCTATGTGAGCAAGGCATAATTTTTATCTGATGACACCATAGAATATATATTTCATTTATCAATGGCTCAGTTTTGTGAGCTTGGTTTGTTATCGACCTTTAATACTTTGCACATCAGTTAACACAAATTCAATTGTGCTGAGTGCAAGTAACCTGTAGGTCTCCTTTATAAAGAAGGAGATCTGGTTCAACAGGTGAAACTGACCAATAATGCCTGAACCAACCGGATAATCGAGGAATGAATAGAAGAATATTCCACAGCTAGACGTGGACCAAAATGAAATAAAATAAAAAGGACCAAAATTGGACCATTACCGTTTGCTTACGGTTGCATAATGGAAATATATTGGCAATATTATATTGGCCCAGTACAGTATTGAATAAATTGGACCTCTACTGGGCCAATTTCAACCCATTTTGGCCCAGTGCTGGCAATATATATTGGGCCAGTCGAATGCCCGTGTGCACGACCGTGTCGGACCAATACAGGCTGCCATTCTTGGTCCTTTATAGCAGCTTTTATAGAGCCAGTATCGGGCCGATTGTATAATGTTTGCTGGGATTTCAATTGAACTCCATCTACCACTGAGAAGACAGGATACTTTGGGGAATAATTTGAGCTTCGCGCGGTCTCCATGGCGCTCTTTTCTCATTACGTCCATTCACAATCCCATTATCATCACGAAGTCCATCTTGACTGCTCTTTATACACTTATAATTCGGCATATATTCCTGATAAATACCAACGTTGATATACCTGCGAAGGCCCTGCTATGAATTAGATATGATACAAAATTGGGTTCAAAATTGCGATGTCAATTTATGAGCTAGACCTAACACTTCAAAACAGGAACCAGAGAATCGTATCTCTGGAGTGCCATGGGTACATCAATCTGTCTGATATGCTCTCAGGTCCCACAAAAATACTGTGCAAACGTCGCTATCTAATCCCTTTCAGAAGGGTGCCAGTGTAATACATTTCCATATGAATAATAGATAATGAAAAGCTAGCTCTTCCGTTCTTCGGACATGTCTCTAATTGGAATCAATATTAATCAACTTCTAATCAATGGCAGTTGATCAAATCACGGTCAAATTATCACTTTAACGGACAGGTGACCGTTATAATCGACCATCAGGCAGGTGTCATCATGTAGTGATGGTTTTGCCCTGCGTTCATGTGAGGTGAGGGGCTATTTGTACAGAAAGGTAAAGGCCAATATCGCTATTATAAGTTTTGACATTCAAGATTTCACACTTACTTTAAACCTTCATGACATTGACATGAAATTCAATGAGATAAGTTGATAAAATGATCGTTTTTGACACCTGTTCTTATTTCTTTCTTTTTCTTTTTTGATGCTGGCGCCGCCGGACGGTTTTATCCTTTCTATTAACATGAAGAAGTAGATCAATGCCTGTTTTAGATTCACATTTATTAGAAAGGATGCCGATGAACAAGAAAAATCACTTTTCTTCAGCATCTTTCTTTGTTCGTGTGTTTTAGTGATCATTTGTTTGTTTGTTTGTTTGGGTGTCTGTCTGTTTGCTTTGTTGCTTGTTTATTTCAGTTCTTCATTGTGCAAGTATCGCCGATGTAACGATATCAATGCACTGTAGATAGCGAGGTCCAAGCCATACCGCATCGTAGTGGAACAATTTTAGGATGGTCACCCGACACTTTTCGAAACTAACCGCAAACGATACTGTACATGTATATGTAGCGTCCTGTGACGGCGCCGTCGGTTTAACTTACACCCTTCGGAAATTTAGGCAAATTAGAATGATTTAATCGTGATCTAGTCGAATCATACTAATGATACCATGCAAACGTTTTTCTTCTCTTTTTGTAACTGTTTCGAAACCTTAAATTGCTCCGTATTGCATATAAACATAAATTGATCTAATTTGTTTTGAACATAAGTCAAGGAACGAAAATTAATATTGTCAAGTTCATGATTCCTCGTTTGGTCTCGGCTCGCCCGTCGGCTCGCTGTCTCCGGCCCCCCTCACAAGCAAGATGACGGATTTGCGTGTCCCACCATGCATTACGACACACTTTCAGAAGTTTATTTTTCAAGTCAGCACTATAATAATTGAAGACCGAATTAAAAAGACTAGTTTGCGTCTGACGTCAGGGGAAAGGAGCTGCGTGATTGATTGGTGACCTGACCAGTACGGTATTTTGGTCTGGTTGGCGCAAACTAGTCTTTAAAAAATTAATTAATATTGTCAAGTTCATGATTCCTCGTTTGGTCTCGGCTCGCCCGTCGGCTCGCTGTCTCCGGGCCCCCTCACAAGCAAGATGACGGATTTGCGTGTCCCACCATGCATTACGACACACTTTCAGAAGTTTATTTTTCAAGTCAGCACTATAATAATTGAAGACCGAATTAAAAAGACTAGTTTGCGTCTGACGTCAGGGGAAAGGAGCTGCGTGATTGATTGCTGACCTGACCAGTACGGTATTTTGGTCTGGTTGGCGCAAACTAGTCTTTAAAAAAAAAAAAAATTTAGCAGATAGGCGAAGTCTGGGCCTCAAGGAAGAACAGATGATTAATTGTGTTTTCAACTGATTGAGTGTCCCAGGTTAAAGAAGAAGAAAAAAACAACTCTTTAGATCAATATCATCAAATTTAAGTATTAATTGAATAGCAAAATCATTACACATGAGGGATTCCAAATTTGTAATATGTTATCAAAAACAACATTTTGAAAGTATTTGGAAACGTTTAAAATATATAATTGAAGACCGAATTAAAAAGACTAGTGAGGCGCGACGTGATTGGTTGCTGACCTGCGCAGTACAACACTTTTGGTCTGGTTGACAGGACGTCATACGCAAACTAGTCTCTTTATTTTGGTCGTCAATTATAGCCTAATCACAAAGTTAAACAAAATTAGCCAATTTTGCTGTAGTCTCGCGTTGTTGACTACCCGCTATGTAGAAGGTCACTTCGACTTCGACTTCCAGACTTACTGTCTACAACCTGTTATGGCAGTGCGGAGGTGGCCAGGTGCGTATTTATAAATACGTATTTATTATTATAGTCGAAGCATACTGATTTGAGGGCCCTTGGTTATCTGGATGCACGTGTTATTACAACCCTACCACACTCCATAAGCCCTGCAATTATTTGTCATTCCAAACTAGCACTTCACTAAAAGATTCATTGTTTCATCCTCCCAAGTGTAGTGCCTCTAGATCTGGCCCATCTGGTCCATCTATACCTATAATCATTTTTAAAATGTGTCTCCTAATCACCAGTTGGGTACTGCTAGGCGAGCAAGAGTAACATTACGTGATTTAACATATTGTCCGCGGCGAATGGGGGGGTCATTTACGTTATCCTGTTGAAAGTGTCACAACCAACACTTTTGGCGAACATTGTATTTTTGCTAACATGTTTTGTTACGGGTTTTGTTGTAACCGATCATAAATGAATGACAAAATGTGGGAGAAGACAATCATGGAATTGGACGAAGTGGAAAGTGTAACTTTTCGACAACCAATACTTCCTATATCCTTTAATATGGCGCACCGCATTGCATTGTGGGATCGCTCAAAGTCAGACTTTGTTGTTCGTGTGTAAGCATTTGGACACTTCAATTCTCAATAATATTAGCAAATGTTTCCGTAATTCAGGGGCTTCAGGATGCAACATTATTTTTATATTTCTTACTCAAGTATAGATGAAGTAGATGTCAGGGTAGTCATGGACTCAGCACGGAGGTAACAAGACATGTTATTCTAACATCGGTGCATGCATACCTGTCGACAATAATCACAATTATTTTTTTACGTTGGGGTGACTTTGTTGGGGAAAATATACAAGTCCTGATAAACAGGCTCGTGGATAAAAAGTAATTTAAAGAAAATATGTTGCAACGGTATTTATAATTCTGTACCACAAAAATAGAGCCTGTGAATGAGAAATAAACATCATATCATGGGTATGCCGTTAAATACCGGTCCCATACATTGATGCACGCAAAAGAAGTTTTTTCTACTACATGTGACAATATTTTCGAGTTTCTCCTATATGTTAAAGAAGAGAGCATGCATATCAATATAATGCGTGAAGACTGGTGGGATTTGAGAAGATAAATTAAGATTTAACAAACACGAGTAAAGAATAATAAAATTTTGTGCACAACGGAATAAACGATGAACACTGAGTCTGGATATTGATGTGACAGAAAGAAAAACGATACTATAGTTGATGATAGTGAAATTGGGGATTGTATTGACTTCAGTGAATCATATTTCATTGATGCCTCGTTTTACGGTTAGATTTTAAGAAATCCATTTCGCGGCGTAACTTTCTATTTCATTTATTTCCTAACTCCATGTTTTAAATGACACTTTTAAACTTACCATCGACCATGTCGTCGACCTTTCATTCAAAATTGTTTGGTTGGTTGGTTGCTTGGTTGGTTGATCGGTTGGTTGCATGATTGACCGATTATCTGGATGGTTGGTTAATGCTAACAATTCCTATTCCCCCTGGAGTGTAAAAATAATGAATCAATCAAATTTAAGGCATGAAACAAGAGTTTTAAAGTCAATACAGTTAGCATGTTTATCATACAAGCTTATATTTGAGATGATAACATTTCAAATTTATGGTTATATATTTTGGTTTTATCACATCAGCTTAAACTTATAAATTTATGAAAATAAAAATATGAAATTGACAAGACTTGTAAATTCTATTGCGCGTATTTATATCATTTGTGTTTTTCTAAAAGTTGAAATTGCTTCTCCAATTTTTGAGATATTTAGATAGATAAAGATTGATGGAGTGATTGAAAATTCCATGTTTATTAAATGAAATCGGCTTTGGATGGTTCATTGACAGTGAAATCCGATTGAAAGTTATACATCAAGTTGATTTTTTGACAGTTTGAGAGTGATTTTATTTACGATAACACAGTTTAGTAATAACTTTGAATTATAAATTGGCTCAGAAATCACATTTGATATAGATGCATTGTGACAACATCCTCGCACATGAATTGAGCTCATAAAGGAAGCCGAATTGCCAATTGCAAACTATCAAATACTATTATACAATGCATGCGTAGAGAGAGGCTTGAGGTTGTGATACATTGTTCGCAATCATCTAACCGTTTATCGCGGAAAGGAAATTCCGAAAGTTCAGAAAATCCTACCACTTTAACATTATTAACGTAAATCCACTTCATGGTAATATTGAATTAGATATTATTTCTGTAAACATGATAAACACAGACAGGTTTAAAGTCGGTGCAATATTGCTACATATTCGATCAATAAACAGTAAGCAAAAGTGCAATGAGAAAATATCAACAATGATCAAAGAGTGCATCATTTAAGCAAAGTTACACCAATTTGTTCTGACAATTCAAAAATTAGTCCACGTTTTTGAAAAGAAAAAAAGAGCTCAATGTCAGAGGGCAACCTACTTGATAACGTATTTGATCTTAAATTGTTTTTTAAAATCCAAATAGCCCTCTCTTTGTAAGTCGAGCTGTTTATCATGAAGCTCAACAGTGTTTTATTTTATCCAAAACTCGTATTACACCTTGCGATAATTATTTTGAAATTTATAGTATGAATATCATAATGTACAAGTAGTTCTAACTCGAATTTTTAACTGTGTATATTGTGTTATCACTACCCACTGACGATACGACGGAGCAAACAAGCGAGAGTTCGTTCTTTTTGATGAGGTATGTATAGTCATTGTTTTTGAGGCGATACAGGTGTATGTATACATTGAAATGATATTAACGATTTGATTAATATACATTTAAATCTCAGGAATTGCCCCTGAATACCCAAAGTACTGAATTACATCTTTCTTCTACATAGGCTAATAGAATAAAAATATCATGATCTCTAGGCATTCCCCGTGTGGTGAGGGCAGATAATAGGGTGAACTTGATTAAGGTTTTTGTTTCCACTGAGCTGTTTCCGAGTAATATAATTTTGGAAATTGGAGAAGTCACTCTGTATTTTGGTTTCTTCAACTGACGAGGCGAAAAGCGTTTGATTTCAAGGAGCGCTCTACCTCATCAATAGAAGACGGAAAGGGAATTATAGAACCAGGCTGCAATCGTAAATGTCGTCGATAGGAATATATATGGTATTTTCACAATTAACCTGCTTTAAGTGAGAACATGTTGTTATATAAACCTCAAGTGTGTCCAGGTCGATATTATTGTGATGTTCTGATTCGCAAACTCGATTAATGGCTCATGGTTTACATCTTTAAATATATCTTGAATGTCATGAACTTTCAAATTTTGAGATTACTAGAGACGGCGTTTTCTGCATCACTACTCAAAATCATATGAGTATTGTTGTAAAATGCTGACAGTCATACATGTGCTTGTTTGTTCGTATGTGTGCAATTCCGTGTAAAACACCCTCAGGTTCTGATATGATAGCTTATGATCGACCGCATTGAGGTAAATATGGATCATCTGACGTCGGACCCGGATTTCAGGGAAGTATAGATTTCTTATTTAAAGCACAAGGTTTTGGTGAGAATTTGTGCCTCGACGTATATTATAGCAATAAATTGGATATAGCACAAACGTTACAACAATCCTATTTCCCCGACCCGGTTCATCCATTCAATTTCAGGAACTTGCTGATATACACTAGTTCTCAATTGTTAATATGAAATCAAATAGAGAAATTGGGCCGATTTTTGTAGGTTGCAGTCAACTCTAATCCGAAATCGTCTTGGTCTGCTGTATACCACCATGTTTCAAGCTTTTGTGAGAGAGAAAAATGTGTTAATATAGGTATACAATTTATTGAAAATGAAACACAGCGTGCATGAATGGAATATATTTGACATTTTTATTGTGGCAAATCAGGGGTTTATAATTGAAAATGAAAAGAGGTTTGCAAAGAAAACAATTTTGAAAGTGCTGCATCCGAGATCAGCAGGTGATAGATATGGCAAAGTGAATAGAATTTTTTGGACAATGAACCTTTAGTCTTAAAGGCGTTTTAAAATTGTCACACATATTTCATATCAGTACAAACTCATACGCTTTAAAAGTCCGGATCAAATTGTTTCATATTCGAATCAAATATTCGACTTTAATATCTGATTCATTCATTATCATTTGATCGCAACCTCTATTCCTTTTTAGATCCGCTTCAAATATGAAAGAATATATAATCCCAGATCAATGTGAGCCGCTATCAGATTAACCCGGATCATGAGTAATTTCATCCAGACTGAATCAGATTACATGGGTTATCTCGATAACCTCATCTTTTGAGCTTGTCATAAAAAATGACATAATATCATGTATACTGTAATATCATACACCTGAACAATGAGGCGAAGTAATTCTGGAACTGACAGATGTTTTATCATTGGAACTTATTTAATAATAGTAGAATTCAAAAGATTGGGAAAGGATAAGAATTTTTGAATTGTTTATTTTAATGTGGTTATTCATACGTAATTGCTGCTCATACAACGCTCTGAGATAATGGATTTTTAATTTGTTGTTTTAACTATATAGTTTGACACCCGAAATTCATAGTCAGAATTCTTCCGCATTTCAATTATATGAATTGTTAATTTTTCAAGTGTTTAGTGTAACGCTGCTATCTCAACTGTGATAAGTTATTTGCATTTTTGTTTGAATATTTACAGATGTATAACAATCTATGTTAGAAAATACATAAATTGCACGAATTATGCGCTACTATGAAGTAAGAAGGAACCAGAATTGGAAAGGGTTTTTCTTTTTATGCAATTTCGGTAATTGACACAGTTTTAAAATTGTGATTAAGAAAAGCCGAGTAGGAATTTATATCCAATTATAATAGTATTATACAGATTTCTCAGGTTTTGGATATTTGAACAAAAGCGGTATAGCATTAGGAAAGAGAGAGTGAGAGAGATTGGGGGGAGAGAGCGAAAAGAGGAGACGGAGAAAGCGAGAGAGAGAGAGGTAACACGTTGTTATATAAACCTCAAGTGTGTCCAGGTCGATATTATTGGGATGTTCTGATTCGCAAACTCGAGTAATGGCTCATGGTTTACATCTTTAAATATATCTTGAATGTCATGAACTTTCAAATTTTGAGATTACTATAGAGACGGCGTTTTCTGCTTCACTACTCAAAATCATATGAGTATTGTTGTAAAATGCTGACAGTCATACATGTGCTTGTTTGTTCGTCTGTGCGCAATTCCGTGTAAAACACCCTCAGGTTCTGATATGATAGCTTATGATCGACCGCATTGTTGTAAATATGGATCATCTGACGTCGGGTCCGGATTTCGGGGAAGTATAAATTTTTTATTTAAATACAAGGTTTTGGTGAGAATGTATGCCTTGACGTATAGATATAGCAATAAATCGGATATATAGCACAAACGTTACAACAATCATATTTCCCCCGACCCGGTTCATCCATTCAATTTTAGGAACTTGCTGATATGCACTAGTTCTCAATTGTTAATATGAAATCAAATAGAGAAATTGGGACGAATTTTGTAGGTTGCAGTCAACTCTAATCTGAAATCGTCTCGGTCTGCTGTATACCGTCATGGTACAAGCTTTTGTGAGTGAGAAAGATGTGATAACATAGGTATACGATTGAAAATGAAACATAGTGTGCATGAATGGAATATATTTGACATTTTTATTGTGGTAAATCAGGGGTTTATAATTGAAAATGAAAAGAGGTTTGCAAAGAAAACAATTTTGAAAGTGCCGCATCCGAGATCAGCAGGTGATAGATTATGATCTGACGAAGTGAATAGAAATTTTCGCACGGGGAACTTTTTGTCTTAAGAGCTTTTTAAAATTGTCACACACATTTCATATCAGAACGAACTCATAAGCTTTAAAAGGCCGGATTAAATCGTTTCATATCCGAATCAAATAATCAACATATATGATTCATTATCATTTGATCCGAAAGTGAGCCGCACATATTTGACCCGAATCATGATTAATGTCATCCAGACTGATTCAGATTACATGGGTTATCTCGATAACCTCTCCGCATCTTTTGTGCTTGCCACATAAGAATAACATAATATCATGTACAACGTAAGTCATACACCTGAACAATGAGCCTAAGTAATTCTGGAACCGACAGATGTTTCATCATTGAAACTTATTTAATGATAGTAGAATTCAAATGATTGCGATATGTTAAGATTTTCGAATTGTTTTAATGTGGTTATTCATAGATAAGTGGAGCTCATACAACGATAATGGATATTGGATAATGGATTTTTAATTTGTTGTTTTAACTAGTTTGACGCCCGGAATTCATAGTCAGAATTCTTCCGTCTAGAGATGCTATCTCGACTGTGTTAAGGGATCCAAAATGAGCGTTTATTGCGTTTCGACAGTATTTTTTGTGGGACATGAGAGCACCGCAGACCTATCGAATTGCATTCTGAATACGAAGCATGTCTTTCTGATATCAAATAATTTTCATTTTTAAAATCACAATATAATACAAATTTTATGACAAATTATAAAAATTTGATATTATTTTTTCAAATTTTTGATATATAACAGTCCTCGAAGTAAATTTGATAAATCTAATGATATATTCTTAAAGTGTATGTACCAGGGGGAAAAGCCGACGGTCAATTGAAAATTTTGACCTTTCATATTGAAGATATGGATTTTTTTCCCAAAAGACCTAATTTTTTTGGTGTTTTGGGAAAAAAATCCATATCTTCAATACGAAAGGTCAACATTTTCAATTGATCGTCGGCTTTTCATCCCACCTACATACACTTTAAGTATAAATCATCAGATTTATAAAGTTTACTTCAAGTACTGTTAAATATCAAAAATATCAATTTTAATGATTTGCCATAAAATGTGTATTAAATTGCGAATTTCAAAAAATCAAAATTATTTGATATCAGAATGACATTCTTCATATTCAGAATGCAATTCGATATGTCTGATGTGCTCTAATGTCCCAAAATAAATACTGTCCAAACGTTCATATCCCAGCCCTTAAGTTATTAGCATTTTTGTTTGATTACTTTGCAGATGTATAACAACCTATGTTCGAAAATACACTGTATTTGCACAAATATATTCGCTACTTTGCAGAATTTAGTCTTTTATTGTAATCTTGGTAATTGACACAGTTTTAAAATTGTGAACATAAAAAAAAGGTAGGAATTTATATCCAATTATAATGGTATTATGTTTTTGATATCTGCACAAAAGCGGTATAGTATTAGGAACAAGAGATGGAGAGAGATTGGGAGGCAGAGAGCGAAAAGAGGATAAGGAGATCGACAACGAGAGAGAAGAGAAAGAGAGCGTACTCAATTCCACACTAATACAAACACTTTGATGCTGGGTAATGCTGAGAGCGGTAAGATAACATTCTATTCAAGAACGGAAATAATGTGCGATAAAATATGTAAATAAATAAATGGCTGTACAAAGGACTAAATAGCCTGAAGTGGGAGACCATTCATGCATTAGCTTAGAGATAACACATCATCTAACCGATTTTAATAAGTACGCTTTCTATTTATACAGGCAAAGACAAAGTGAAACTACGACGAAACTAGTAAAGGATGTTAAAAACAAATCGAATAAAAAACAACATAAGCAAGCAACAACATGAACAAGCAAACAAGCAACAAGAATTGTCGTAAAAACATGAACAAGCAAACAAGCAACAAGAAATATCGTAAACAACATGAACAAGCAAACAAGTTACAAGAATTGTCGTAAGCAACAGGAACAAACAAACAAGCAACAGGGATTGTTATAAACATCTTGAACAAGCAAAGAAGTAAGATGAAGCAGTATAAATTTAAAAAAAACCGCAGTGATTTATAGTGCGCTAAGCACAACGCCTAGACGTTGATCCACAAGCCTCAGCACACTTTACAGGGTGTCGCTAACCACTACGGCTCCACATCCAAAAACCATTAAACAACAATTCAGGGACTTTGCTGCTTCAAGAGCGCACACTCTACACATTCCACAAATAACCTTCGCAACCAGGATCAGCTCCCCGAGTTTCGTACGGCTGACAACGAGACAAATTAGCAGTGAGTTCCTTGTCCAGGGGAATTTCAAGCTAATTCATTTTTTCCACGAGAGCGTACTAGGCACCGCCAGGGTTCGAACCCGCAACCTCTCGCACCATAGTCGAATGCCTTATCGATTGAGCTAACTTGACTGCAAATAAGCAACACGAATTGTCGTAAAACATGAAGAAACAAACAAGCAACAACTAGAGATGATTTGCGCTCACAGAGCGCAGACAATCGCAAGGCATGTAACCCTTTAATGACCTTTTGACCTGACCTTTGACCTTAATGTTTCCCGAGGTTTGTTGTCACCGAAATTGAGCCCCATACCTTACAGAAAATGAAATTACGGTATGAGATTTGACCCCAGATAACCTATGACCTGACCCCTGCAAAGTGTTCAAACATATTCCCCCTGGTAATTAAGTTTGTAGTCACCGAGTTTGAGCCTCGTACCCCTAACAGATGTCTAAAAATGCATTTCTAAAATTTGACCTCTGCATGACCTTTGACCTGACCCCTGCAAAATGTTCCCCTGGTCATGAGATTTGTTGTCACTGAGTTTGAGCCCCATACCCCTTACAGATGTCCAGAAAAGGAAATTATAAGATTTGACCCCAGATAACCTTTGACCTGACCCCTGCAAAGTGTTCCAAAATATTCCCCTGGTCATTAAGTTTGATGTCACAGAGTTTGAGTCCCGTACCCCTTACAGATGTACAGAAAATGCATTTCTAAAATTTGACCTCTGTATGACCTTTGACCTGACCCCTGTAAAATGTTCCCCTGGTCATGAGATTTGTTGTCACCGAGTTTGAGCCCCATACCCCTTGCGGATGTTGAGATAATGCAATTGTAAGATTTTACCCCTTAATGACCTTTGACCCCAATTAAATTCTTTGTACAACTTTTTGACACCGGCTAAAGGCGATGCAGGTATGCAAGTGACGACATTGTGTTATGTAATTTGTGGAAGAAGAAGCATTTTTAGTGAAAATCACATTTTTGCCATAATGACCTTTGGATGACCTTTGACCCCTTTTCGTAAACAACATGAACAAGTAAACAAGCAAACAAGAATGGCCTTAAACAACATGAATAAGCAAACAAGCAACAAGAATTGTAAACAACAGGTATAAATAAAAAGCAACAAAAATGTCGTAAACAACATGAGCATGAATAGTCAAACAGCAACAAAAATTGTTGTAAACATCAAGAATAAGCAAGCAAGCACCAATAATTGTCGTAAACAACATGAACAAGCACACAAGCAACAAGAATTGTCTTGTCGTATAACCAGTAGCAGAACCAAACTGTGGAAAATAAAACCTTTAACATTTACAGTACACAGCAATGATCAGAATAACAATGGCAAATACAATTTGGATCTACATAATTGTTATGTTGTGGATATACAAATAGTGTTGGTTCTCCTTTTGGATTTGGGTAAACGTAGAATTTTGGCCGTCTCTATTTTGATCCAAATTAACGGTTATCTTTCACAGTAAAGGATAGTGCGCATGCACTGGATACATATCTAATCTATTCTTGTGGATTTCCTGGGCCAGCCAATGAACTGTCCATACGAGGAAGAGAATGCGTTTTAAGCCAGTGCAGTCCTATGAGGATATTATTTTCATATTCCATATTTGGCAATATACTGGACTGATAATATAGCAGTCAAGTTAACTCAATCGATAAGGCGTTCAACTATTGTGCGAGAGGTTGCGGATTCGAACCCTGGCGGTGCCTAGTACGCTCTCGTGGAAAATTTAGTAAGCTTGAAATTCCCCTGGACAAAGAACTCGCTGCTAATTGTCTCGTTGTAACCCGTACGAAACTCGGGGAGTTGATCCCCGGCTGCGAAGGTTATTTGTGGAATGGCTAGGGTGTGCGCTCTTGAAGCAGCAAAGTCTCTCTGCGCTTTGCGCTTTTACAGGGGTGGTCAATAGCAATCTTGAAATTGACATTATGAACAACAACAAAAAACCGAGACAGTGGTGAATATTTTGAGGCAACTGATTATTTCAATTGAACTCCATCTACCACAGGAAAGATATTTTGCGTTTTGCGTGGACTCCTTGGCGCTCTTTTCTCATTACGTCGATTTACAAATCTCTTGTCATCAGGATTTCCATCCTAACTGCTTTTTATACACGTCTAATTCGGCGTATATTCCTGATAAATACCAACGTTGATATACCTGTGAAGGCCCTGCTATGAATTAGCGTTGACGTAAAAGTTCTCACACTTTCTTTTACTAACTTACCAAACACAGGCAACGTGATACGCGCTAAATATTAGTGACAAGTGTAAGGCTAAACTCCTCTATCACATCTATCGGTTATGGACCTCAACTCAATTTCAAATAGACTCATCTTCTCCGGGCACAGTTCTTTAACTCGCAACCCCAATGTGTCTTCATAGTTGTAGAATGACCTTGAATGTGTTAGATACAAAATTGCAATGTCCATTTGTGGGCTAGACCTAACACTGAAAAGAACCGGAGAGTGGTCTCATAGTGTATATCTGGAGTGCCAAAGGTACCTGTCTAATGTGCTCTCAGGTCCCACAAAATATATTGTGCAAACGTCGCTCTCTAATCCCTTTCAGAAGGGTGCCAGTGTAATAGATTTTCATGTGAATAATAAATAATGAAAAGCTAGCTATTCCGTTCTTCGGACATGTCTCTAATTGGAATCAATATTAATCAACTTCTAATCAATGGCAGTTGATCAAATCACGGTCAAAATTATAACTCTAACGGACAGGTGACCGTTATAATCGACCATCAGGCAGGTGTAAACATGTAGTGATGGCTTTACCCTGCGCTCATGTGAGGTGAGAGGCTATTTGTGCAGAAAGGTAAAGGCCAATGCCGCTATTATAAGTTCTGACATTCAAGATTTCACACTTACTACAAACCAATAGATGACATTGACATGCTTAAACTAGAAATTCAACGCGATCCAGTTGCAAACATGACCGTTTTTGACACCTGTTCTTATTTATAGCCTTCTTTCTTTTTTTTCCTTTTTGATGCTGGCGCCGCCGGACGGTTTTATCCTTTCTATCCCGGGCTTTCTATAAACATGCAGATGAAGATCAATGCCTTTTGAGATTCACGTTTAGTAGAAAGGATGCCGATGAACAAGAAAAAGCACTTTCCTTCAGCATCTTTCTTTGTTTGTTTGTTTTATTGATCATTTGTGTGTTTGGGTGTCTGCCTGTTTGCTTGGTTGCTTGCTTATTTCATTTCTTCATTGTGCAAGCATCACCGATGTGACGATATCAACGAATTGTAGATAGTGAAGTCCAAGCCATACCGGGACGTAGTGGTACAATTAAGATGGCCACCCGACACTTTTCGAAACTAACCGCAAACGATACTGTATAATGTAGCTTCCTGTGACGGGGCCGTCGGTTTAACTTACACCCTCTGGAAATGTAGCCAAATTATATTGCTTTAATCGTGATCTAGCCTAATCATACTATCAGTAGTACCGAGTGAAAATGTTCTGCAACCACTTTTCTTTTCTTTTTTAACGTTTACGGGTTCGAAAACTTAAATGGCTCTGTATTACATAGACACATAAATTGATCTAATTTTTTTAACATAAGTCAAGGAACGAAAATTAATATTGTCAAGTTCATGCTTCCTCGTTTGGTCTCGGCTCGCCCGTCGGCTCGCTGTCTCCGGGTCCCCTCACAAGCAAGATGACGGATTTACGTATCCCACTATGCATTACGACCGAATTAAAAAGATTGGTTTTCGTCTGACGTCAGGGCAAAGGCGCGGCATGATTTGTTGCTGACCTGCGCAGAACGGCGTTTTTGGTCTGGTTGATAGGACGTCATACGCAAACTAGTCTTTTTAAGTCGGTCTTCAATTATACCTAAAGATTACTACTGTTAGTGCTTTGATTTGTCTTGACATAAGAAAGAAGTTCTTATTATATTAAGGAACTATTCACTATTTGCGCCAGAAAAAAATCTCGTTCCCCTCTTGCGCCCGCACAAAATTTATTTACGGATTCCCCCTTGATTTCTTGATTTCTCATAGTTCAAATACAAAAAATAAGACCCCACACATTTTCGGCCCCCCCCCCCCTCGAAGCTGCCACCCCCTGGCGTAAATATTGAACGGTCACTAATGGTGTCACATATCGATTTCAGAATTTGGCCACTTTTCATTATATTTATGTTGTACAAGCCTCTCAGGGCCCTGGACCGGGCTATATTTTAGGACCTTTGGCTATTACAATTTTGATGCACAGTCACGCGTTGTTTACAGCCTTTGCATTTAAATGTACAGGAAGGCCACCCGCTATGTAGAAGACTTCGAGACTTACTGTCTACAGGCTGTTATGGCAGTGCGGAGGAGGCCACTTGCGTATTTATAAGTACGTATTTATAAATATATTGAAGCAAACTGATTTTAGGGCCCTTGGATCGGGATGCACGTGTTATGTTACAACCCTAACACACTCCATGAGCCCTGCACCTATTTTTCATTCCAAACTAGCATTTCACTGAAAGTTTAATTGTTTCATCTTCGCAAATTTGGTGCCCGCACACTGGGCTATCAGGCCCATCAAATCCGGACTTAAAATTATCGTCAAAATGTGTTGGGGGCCTATGGAAAAATCATATTATGTTATGGCCTAATTCCTGTTATTTTTAACGTGTTGAAATGCCTTTTATTTGGTGTCAAGTCTAACCTCCCAAACTCCCCCTTTAGCTTTCAAAACAACTCAATTGTGCACCAGTTGGGTACTGCTATAGGTGAGCATGAGTAACATTACATGATTCAACATTGTTCGCAGCGAATTGGGGCTCATTTACGTTCTCCTTTTGAAACTGTTTTGTTACAGGTTTTGTTGTAACGGATCATAAATGAATGACAAAACCTGTGGGAGAAGACAATCATGGAATTGGAGAAGTGGAAACTTTTCTACAACCAATACCTCCTATATCCTTTAATATGGCGCACCGCATTGCATTATGGGATCGCTCAAAGTCAGACTTTGTTGCTCGTGTGTAAGCATTTGGACACTTCAATCCTCAATAATATTAGCAAATGTTTCCGTAATTCAGGGGCTTCAGGATGCAACATTATTTTTGTATTTCTTACTCAAGTATAGATGAAGTAGATGTCAGGGTATTCATGGACTCAGCGCCGAGGTAACCAGACATGTTATTCTAACATCGGTGCATGCATACCTGTCGACAATAATCACAATTATTTTTTTACGTTGGGGTGACTTTGTTGGAGAGAATATACAAGTCCTGATAAACAGGCCCGTGGATAGAAAGTAAAGAAAATATGTTGAAAGGTATAGAATTCTGCACCACATAAAATAGAGCTTGTAAATAAGAAATATACAGGCAATAGAATTACAAAGCTCCAGTGATAATATTATAAGCATGCACGTAAACATGAAGCAAAAAAGGTTTTCTATCACATGTGGTACGATTTTAAATGTTGAGACCCAACTGCTTGACCAGTTCAAGATGCGCTATTTTGCGATATTCTGCATGTCATGAACATTGATCAATTGAATATCTTGCAATTTAATCATAACAAACACTAGGAACCCTCGAATGTAGCCTATAATAAAAGGCAAGACATGGCGAGGTTGAGATAACTAAATTAAGTTTTGCTCAGATCCTGGGCAAGTTTGGCGAGGAAAGGCGAGGAATGGCGAGGAAAGGCGAAGTACATACAGCACATCCAGACCTGCCACAGACATTTTGTCTGGAATATAAGTAGCACCCAATTAACACCCATTGTTATCATGTTGACTCAATTGGTCATAACCTTCCTGGCGGGCTCTCTGTCTGAGTGTAATAAAATTGGTTATGGCCAATTGAGTCAACATGATAACAATGGGTGTTTCCTCGCCATTTCTTGCCTTTCCTCGCTATTCCTCGCCAAACTTACCCAGGATCTTAGCAAGACTTAATTCAATTATCCCTACCTCGTCATTCCTCGCCTTTTATAATAGGCTACCTCGCCTTTCCTCGCCCTTTCTCGCCAAGCCTCGCCATTTCTCGCCAAAAATGGGCACTTTCTCACCTTTGAGCATGTTGAGGGTTCCTAGTGAAACAATCATGGTTATTCATCGAACACGAATCCTGGTATGCGAGTCAAGAGTTCTAGAATAGATATTCGGTATCATCTAAGGCAACGATTTGAAGGGACACGACAGTTTGACAGGTGCAATTAACGATGGTTGTTTCCTGCTGATATTTAAACTTGAATATGCTATTTAAAGCAATTCTGAAACAACCTGTTAAAATATTCAGTATATCTGTTAAAGTATTGTTTTGACATTTCAAACAGCGTTTTCTGACTCGTTCAATCTGCATTGCCCTTCTCAAACACGTACACTAAATGCTGATTTATTTATTTCATTTCTTGTTTTGGTTCAGCTTGTTTGTTTTTATCCATTCTGTTTTGATGTAAGATGTCTTTTAAACAGATACTGATTATGTTAGTTGACCATTTAGTAATTGTTATTTTATTAGTTTAGGTGTATTTCTTAATCCATACATACTTACGGGAGCTACGTTGTAGGGGTATATTTTGTATGTCCGTTGTGGGGGTGTACAATACGTGAAAGTGATATGTTTGTACACGCGTTACGTTATGGGAACTTTACTTACACAACCATTGGATGTTTTAAGGTAGGTACCCTATTACCTCCCTCTAGAGGCCTTAAATGCCATTAGATGGTACCTTACGTGGTTACGCACATATCGTCATCATATACCCACATAAATGTTGCATCTGTATAATTATACACTACCCACTTATCGTAACTCTGGTTATTCTTATTGTCATTCGTGTTGATTTTCATTTCCGTAGGAGATACACGAAGACGAAAAACTTGAAACGACTAAGTAACAACAATATAAACAAATCCTTTTTCAACAACATTTAGGTAACCGCATTGGGCTATTCCAGAAAATAGATGCACACCCCCTATAGAGGAGTTCGGATATCCGGACTTTTTGTCCAGTCGTGACTGTTGGAAATCCAGACTTTTAAAGTGCCCAAAGGCAAAAAAATCCGGCAGAAAAATCAGAAATCCTCAATATGAGAGCTCATTTTCAACATTTCCGTGATTTTTCCTTCATTTGATTGGATTTCCAAGCTTTTTTCAGTAACATTGGCAACTGGAAATCCAGTCGTTTTCAGAAAGCAAACTTGGAAATCCGGACATTTCTTTGATTGAAAATTTACTCCTCTATAGGGGGTGTGCACCTATTTTCTGGAATAGCCCATTAAAACGCATGAATGTGATCTCCGGTGATACGCATCTATAATAGCAAGTGTCTACACGACACTCGGATCCGCATCGCGTATTGTTCGCGTTACAGTGCGTGTGCGCACTCATGACGTAATATATAAGATCACATTGAACGCACCCCAAAAGTGCGATTTGATGCGGATCCAAAAAGTGTAGAATCACACATATTAAATCATCCTAAAAAATAATTTATTATAAAACTTGCACGGAAAAAAGTTAAAGGTGGTAACCATTGTTGATTTAACGGAGTAGGTTTAAAAAATAAAACTGTATGACTGAATTAGCAACCTACAATTTGATTAATCGTGAATTTAATTAAAGGTGCAGGCCTTTTCGGCATTCCTGTTTTTATATTTGTTTATCTTATTTTGTCGACGTCTTAAATAAATTTCATTAAGCCCGGGGGTTTATGACTCTCCTTTACAACTTAACGCCAAAAACCACTCACATTTGATTTAATATGTTTGTTTTACGTATGTTTTATGAGTTCTACATGACAATACCCTTGATTTTTAAGAACTGCAGGCGGAAAGAAAGTTTGAAATTTCATAACGAAGTAGAAAGTGGATCTGACGGGTGTAATCCATACGTCACCCACGTGCAAGGGAATAAAGATTTCATATCTACCATTTAACATGACAAATTGGGTAAAAATATGGAGCAGTTGAACCGAAGTAATGTATACGTCAGATTTAATAAGAGGGTTACCGTATAACTACTCAGATCCCTATGTCCTCGTGCTATCATATTGTCAGATTGCATCTCAAAGGCCGCATCTTAACATGATATCGCCTATGGGAAAGTGCTACTCTATAATAGCTTGATGTGTTTACATGGTATTGTATATGGATTAAGGGTACGTGATGGAATTTTAACGTATTTAGCGGAACATGATATGAATTGGGGACATGAGAATATGGTCAATAGAATATAATATGCCTTAAGGACCGCTCATTATTTATAGGGGAGGGGGGGCCGGGAAAAATGTAGGGAGGGCTATGTGATTTTCACTTTAACAAACAGGGGGGGTTATGTGATTTTATTTTTCCTGATAGGGGGGGTCAGGTGAAATTTAATATTAAATTATTCACTATGATTATGATTCACTACAATATTTACCTCATATTTGGCCATTTTAGCCACAAAATCTCAATTTTAGCGCGCTTCGCGCGAATTTATTCCTGCACTATATTTTGAGTTTAGCTTCAATATGGCAACATTTTTGTGCGCTTCGCACACATTTGTGTCATGAACTTATTCTCTCACCAAAAGGTGCTGGATTCACATAATACTTCAAGAAATTTTTCCAACCACCTCATGTCAAAAAAAATCTACGCCACTGTTCATCAGCACAATAGCCATATGCCAGGGTGGCAAGTCGGTTCCCTCCCCTGCTCAGTCGACAGATGTATTGTGACAAAACTTATGATTTGCATCTTCCTTTTGGTCTATTTTAGACCCTAAATTAACCCCAAATTGCTGCGCGCATTTATCTCAGAGAAACCATTCTGTGAGTAGATCTGCAAGACATGCCTTTGTAAATTCTGGTGGGATTTTTTTTTCATCTTGAACTTGAACACAAATCTCAAAAATGATAGTTATAATTCCATCCATTCTATAATGTAAGTCATAAATATGAGTGTTAGGGCAGCTCCTCTGGTGCTTGGAAAAAGCATAAAACTTGTATACTGGATCAAAATACTGGGACTAAATTAACCAAAAGTTGTGAAAGCCCTATATGCATCATCTTTTGGAATGATTTTAGGGCACATTGTCCTCAATTTTGTTCATTTTAGCTTTTTTTCTGCGCGCTTCGAGCGCACTTGTCCAAGTAATGTTCTTTTAGTAGCAGATCAGTGGGACGATTTGGAAATTTTGCCCCCTGGTCCCTGGACTCCCTGGTTCGGTGACTCCGATACATCTCTCATTGAATTTTAGCATTGAAATAGCATATTGTCTGGGGACAGCTTGGAAAAAAAACTTGGATTACAACTGTGGGGAGAGTGGTGTCTTCTATACGAAGAGCCAGAGGTGGCAATCATGTTGCCATGCCCAGGGGCCATCAAAAGGTGAATCCGGCCATGGTATACCAGCAAAGTGTATTTCTCGATGGGGGGGGGGTTATGTATTTTTTTGGCGGCAATAGGGGGGTTATGTAATTTTAGATGCTGCTAATAGGGGGGGTTGTGTAACTTTATGAACTCAATTTTGAAATCCTCCCGGCCCCCCCTCCCCTATAAATAATGAACGGTCCCTTAAGGACGCGTGAACACGTAAAATGGATCAATGGAAGTATAGGACATAATTCCGGTTCCATGGTGGGACCAGAGAAGATGAGAAAGAAGACCGCTCGAAATTCTAATCCTATATATTCTCTCTCATCTTCTCTGGTGGGACATAATGAATTAAGGACACGTGGTGGAATTATAACATGTAAAACGGAATCCGGGCATAATATGATATGAATTAAGGACACATTGATATCAAGATGTTCAATGGAACTTTGAAAAGTCGTAATTGTATTGATATGAATTAAGAGCACGTGTTGAAACGTACAAATATATTAGGGACCATTCACAAACACTTATAAGAGGGGGCTGATGCAAAAGGGGGTCCTGAAATTTTTACCCTCCTAAGGGGGGCTGAAAAAATGACCAAAATTTTCCTGGAAAAATTAAGTTTATATGCTTTTCTATGGGATTGACCCATAATTTTCATGTCAAAAAGGGGGGGGGGCCTGAAATTTTCGAGGTCTGTAAAGGGGGGCCCGAAACATTTTTGCGATAATTTTTTTTGCATCAGTCCTCCTCCCCCTTACAAATGTTTGTGAACGGTCCCTTAACTTGGATTATCATATGATACACGTGATGATAAAGTTTCATGCGGTTCATCAGAAATTAACAATGATACACCCATATACAAACGCGTATTTTCATATCACGAGGGCGTCTTGATAGCTGCCCGAGCCTGGTATACAATTACGCAGATGCATCGGGTGCAGATTTATTAGTCGGTTAGTCATATATAGCCCCTCAACATTATTATAAGAAGATCGATCAGGTGAAGCTGATATCTCTGCTTATATGGTTGATATCATTAATAAAAGCACAGAATAAAAGTTTAGCCGCTTCCTCCAAAATAATGAATTCAACCTGTAATGCAAAGGTATGTTCACCTTTTGCACAGATTAATCCGCCATCTTGCTACCAAAACGAGGTTTTCCCTGCAAACGTACGCGCAAAATATTACATTTTGTTTTTTCACGCTGTTGTAGCAACGCACCAGAAGGTTTTTTCAAACCCTACGCGGTAATAAAACTGCGTATAAAAACGTGCAAGCACAAATACGCATAATGGGGTAGAACCTCGTTTTAAGTTGACCGGGCAAAGGGTCAATAGGAGGGGTCGTTGAACCATCTTTCATACACTCCTAGATAGTGAGAACCAATCAGAGCAAGCGTTCATTTTTCTTGCGGGTTGATGCATTCATATTTGCTTGTATTTTCCAATATTTTAAGTGACAATTTTGTTATAAAAATAGCAAAAATCACGGGATTTTTTTCTCGTGTATGAAATAGGATAATAAAATGTGCATCAATTGTCAATTGTTGCTCGAGAAATTGTACAAAATAATGCACTTGTACTGAGATGTTGATGCGTCTAATGGAATCCCCCCTTGGGGGCTCGTGCATTAGACGCATCAACATATCAGTACGCGGGCATTATTTTGTACAATTTCACTCTCAAAAAGTGATACGCATTTATTAACCTATAAATAGTGGTGTTTATCTACAAACATCAGTACTCCATAAAGGACTGAGCTGTGTTAAACATTACCAGACATTTTGACAAACTACTTTTTTATGACAATACGAATTGATGTAACTAATTCCTTATTCATAGTATAGCTACAATTTCATAGTCTTAGGTGTTACATAACACCCGACGTATAGATATCATGCATAAAAGATCAGCTTATGATCCCTAAACAGTAAACACACCTATAAAGTGATCACTTCAAGAGAAACCTGATCGAACGCTGTTTATAATATAACAACAGAAAGTAGGTCTACTATGGGACTTGGAAAATTATACGATGAATTTTTCAAGACATCTACTATAGTTTCACTCTATATCTTTATTTTATAATAGTCTCTCTTATCGTATGTTTGTTACTTTTCCGCTATATTAATAGTTTATATAATACTCGAGAACTGTGCTTTTGATACTGAACATTTTTTCTTGTCATACTTTGTTAGCATCAAATCTATACAGTCATTATACAGAGGCTCCGGAAGATTTTAAATATTGGAGGGGTGGGGCAATTTTTGGGCCTGCTCCGGAAAGCAAAACGCTGGTAAAGTGGGTGGGTGCGGGAGGGGTGTCGCGCGGAAGCTTTTGAAATGCATAAATTTTTACTTGAATTATATCTAAAATTATGAATATTACCTTAAAATTATGAATTTTATCCTAAATTTTTGAATTTTACCCTAAAATTATGAATTTTACCTGAGATTAGGGGGGGCTATGGTACTTGCCCCCCTCTCCGGAGCCACTGTTTTAGGTGTCAAATTTGTAAGCATTTTGCTAAACATTAAACAATTCTGGAAATTCTAATATGAGGTTTGACAATTGTCAATAGGTTTATCTATTTCAATATTTCAATGGATATGGGAATAAGTTAATAACAAAAAACAAATGTATTTTTATGAACTCTGCCCTTTAATAATTTCGCTTCAGTATTACACCGAACATTATTGTGATGCGTCAAGCAAACTGAGTCATTGATTGTAGAAATAAAATTTCATTTCAATTCAATGATTTTCATTTCCAAACTTTCCCTTACAACCGAATTACGAACTCGCACCTCCCAAATTATTTATAGAATATCGAAAACAAAGAAATATATAGTAAATGATTCAATCGTAAACCATCCATATCAATTTCAACACCGACTTTTTAAATGATTCGCTTATTCAAAAAAACACATTTAAAACATTTTAGCAAGAAGCTTCGAAGAATAAATTTGTATAAAATATGATAAATTCTTGGTGTGAACAATTTCATGATTCATAGATTCAGGGGTGAACGTTTCACATCATATTTAACCCCTGTGTATCAACAAAATAAACCATTAATAGGCTTATTGAAATCCCCAACTGAGCCCGATGGTAGGCACAGCTGAGTTAACATTACAGTACATCCCAAATTAAATTGAAATGACCTGATCCACTCGGGGCTTATTATCAGTCCCCTGCGTGGGCAAATTTTAAAATGGCCTGCTAAAGAATGCTTGCCCTTCCTCTTGGCTGTGACTTGGCATATCAAAAACCTTGCCCCCTCCCCTCTCAGTCAGCATGCCAAACATTGATTCAATCAGCCTGCTTCTCCCTCTCGCTTTGCATATGCCAAATTTTTGGGAACCTTGCAATTTGCAAACCTTAAATAGCTTTAAATGGTCTAGTAATATATAATCATGATATTAAATGCGAGTGTAAAGCGAGCAGGAAATGTTGCATATTAATGTATTAGAACGTTTCCGTACTGTTTTTGCAACGCCTTTTAGATGTTTCCCAAATGTTCGAAAAATCTCTTGCCTTCCCCCTTTTGACATGCCATATTTTTTTCTCCCCACCTCTTTGACATACCAAAACGTGTTTTCCCCTCCCTTTTGCCCCACCAAAAATTGCTTGCCCTCCCCTTTTTTTGCCCACTGGTCGAGCCCGGACGAACAGTTATTGAACATCCCTTCAGAGCAGATTATGTCTATATTGTGCAAATTGGGGTATCACTGAAATGTCATTGTACAAAGACGAAGTTATAATGCTACAAATTCAAATCTCACATCTACAATATTATTAGCTACATCATAAATATAAGCTACAGGCTGTCAAGTTATGTTATTTCAGCGGCCACCGTTTATTGTACAGGTTGCTGTTTTTCACTGCAATTATACTTTAAAGGTCTAAATTTCAAATTTAGTATATCCGACATAGTTCGAGTCACATTGCAGAAATCGAGCAAAAAAGTTAGTCAAATTCATACTAACGACATTTTAAAATTATCGCAACGATTTTGCCCATTCTTGTAACACGGACAAGGACAAAAACAAAAGCATTAACAGCCAACAAACTTTGTCAAACGATTACCATAGTATTTAAATTTTAAAAGATGTTTACGATTTATATCGAAATATACGGGAATTTTTTTTCTAGACGTACTATAACAATGCCCTTTCTAAGAAGTTTAACAACAAAACACAGCTTGAAAATGATACATCGTGAACAAGTTTCACTTACTCATATAAATACGTCTAAAGAAAGAAATATTGTCGTAATAAAACAGCAACCACTGTATTATAAAGGCGGTTATAAACAGCAACCACAATAATTTTAGTCAATCATTTAATTTGGTAATAATTTCAAATGACTGTGAACTTGGCACACCACATAATAATGTGGGTTTGTGGTTTTGAAACAGAGAATCCCCTACGGTTAAATATAGTACAATCTCTAGTGATTTATAGAAATAATAACATTTAGGTTATTCAAACATTTTTCTCCTCTTACACGTTGGCGGGAATAGGTTGATTATACCTTCGTATTAAAGCATCTACCACGTTAAGTCAAGACACTTTTCTATTTGGTTTCTTGATAAGACATACATATACTTAAAGTATTTGCTTAGAACATATGGACTACAACGTACTATTATTTTATATTTATTTAAATGTGGAAACAGACGGATAGTCAGACAGATACCACCACACACACATGCAAGCCCCCCCCCTCACGCTTGAGTGACCAACTGGGGACCCACATTAAAAAATAAATTCCAACTGGGGACTTTTTTGTGCGAAATTCCACACATATGGGGCTTTTCATGTGTGTACAATCGGGACCTACCCCTACTTCAAGGAAGTCTCCAGTTGTGATAATGCCATTTTTGGCCTTTTCAGCCATAGAGGGACCCCATACAGCTGTTATTACAATTGGAGACGTCCCCATTTGGGGCGAAGTCCCCGGATTTTAGTAAAAAATCACCAAAAGGTCCCCGATTGTAGGGTTTTACCTGGTCACCCCAAACCGTGCGTGTGTTCTAAAATCTAAACAATATCGATATTATATGGAGTGTCGACCCTTACCACGCTCACACCAGTGACCCACCCCTACACATACAACCACACAGAGTAAAAACAAACAATGACCCCCCCCCCCCCCCGACATATAACTACTCTACTATACTGCGCCAAAAAAGTATCCTTACATTTGGAAAAATAATCACAATTTCAAAACTGAACCATATTGGAATAAATTTAATTTTTTAATCCGGCACATTGTGACACCTGATTGAATCCAATGTGACTTCAAGAAGCAAAGTTACAAGCAGTTTTAAAAGTGACAAACTGGCCTGTTCAAAACTCACCTAGGTTTCATTATCATTGAGGTATAGGACTTTTTATTTTTTGGAGGAGAGCAGATAGGGCAACTACTTGATTATATTTCTACATGTTCATACTACATACTCTGAAAATTTTAGAAAATTCGCACGAGTCCGTTTTTATTAAATCACATTTTTGTTCCTAAAATGGTGGTTATAGCGCCCTCAACGGGCACTCTCTCCATAGGGCTACATGTAAAGACCAGTTATAGACAAATGGCCCTAAAATAAAACGGACTCGTGCGAATTTCCTCAAATTTTGCATATGATGTAGATTTAACATCTGGAATGTAATGCAAGGGATGCCGTTGCTGCTCTCCTAAATTCATTTTTAAAATGTCCGCCCCAGACCAAGGTGAACTCCACGGACTAGACATCTGGTTTGAGAGTGGTGAATGGCTAATTTATGCGTGCCTTTAATTTAAAACAAAAGGAACAAAAGAAAACTGAAACAAAAGAATTGACAAATAAAATGAAAGTTATGAAAAGTACAGAGAAGTACAGCTTCATTGAAGAAACTGTGTTGTCTCTTTGTTGCGCTTGTTGGAATCTTTTTGCGCCTTGTATAGGCCAGTTTGTCACTTTTAAAACTAAACCTTCGTCTATTCAATTGCTTGTAACTTTACATTTTCAGGTCACATTGAATTCAATGTGGTGTCATAATATGCAGGATTAGATAGTGCATCTCTTTCAAAAACAAATGTATTCCAATATGGTTCAGTTTTTAAAATGCAATTATTTTTCCAAGTGTAAGGATACTTTTTTGGCGCAGTATATATGTACCACACAGTGTAAGTACTATTATTATTTAAGTATATAGCGAACTTACAAACAAAGTACAAAACAAACAATAGATAAACACAATACATAATAATGATGAGAGAACAAGAGATGAACACTTATGACAGTAAGCTTCCTCTTGAAGGTGTTCACTGATTATAGTAAACACGTCAACACTCCAACAAACAAACAAACAAACAAACAAACAAACAAACAAACACAATAGTTATTGTATAAAGCAATTCCCATATAAAGCACATCTTCTGTATGACGAATATTGAACCAAATATAATGAAAAAGATAAAATTGGGCACGCGTGCACCTTTATTAACCTTCTTATGTACACAGTATGCAATGTTTTAGATCAATTTCCATATTATAATACTTTTTAGAATTAAGAACCCTGATCACATATGACGAAAATTAAATACAATAAAATGTAAAAGATAAAAAATACGTGTACCTTTATTAACCTTATTACATTGTATGCACACCACTTTATGCAATGCTAAAATGAAAGTAAAATATACAATCAAGCGTAATTATATGAGACGTTTTTAGTTCATCGTGTTTGTTTTCAAATCGTTCCACACTTTATTTCTCAAACCTGTCCTACGGGAACATAATACAAACACAGTAAACGTTATGTACCTAGACGATGTTAATACTAAATGTTTTAGGGGAAGCACGTATCAAATGCTCTCTCAGGAGATGGCAAGAAAGTTACTCTAAATATTGCATCAACGAGCGACTCCATCTACTGGGGATAGTAATTGCTGGTAATCAAGTTAATGCTACTAATAGATAGGCTGGGTTTTGTGTTTCTATTTTTGGACTTGCTATGGGGATACCTATTACGTTTATACTCGAATAGCTTTAGGCATCTATAGGTTGAATAACTCAATTCATAAAAGTCATGTATTCTTAATAAGTTTAAAATTGACATTGAAATTGTTCTTAAAATCACGAGCAGTAATAAATTGGATTATGCATTATTTGCTTTGTTGGTTAGTAGTTTTTGCTTTATTGTTTATGTGATTGTTTATGTTTCTTTTTGTCCCTCTTTCTTTTACTTTTGTTAGTTAATTTGCATTCGCTTTTTTGTTTGTGTGATTGTTTGTATTTCTTTCTTTCATTGTTTCTTTCTTTTCTCCCCCCTCTCTCTCTCTCTCTCTCTCTCTCTCTCTCTCTTTGTCTCTCTCTCTCTCTCTCTCTCTCTCTCTCTCTCTCTTTCTTTCTTTTTTCTTTTCTCCCTACCTTTCTTTTGTCTTTCTTTCTTTCCTTCCTTCCTTCTTTCCTTCCTTCCTTTTTTTTTTTTTTTCTTTTCTTTCTTTCTTTTTTTTTTTTTTTTTTTCTTTCTTTCTTTCTTTCTTTCTTTCTTTCTTTCTTTCTTTCTTTCTTTCTTTCTTTCTTTCTTTCTTTCTTTCTTTCTTTCTTTCTTTCTTTCGAATGAAAGTAACCGCACTATCATGACGAACTTACAATCAAGCAATATGAGACCTACAGTATGTTTGCTTTCAAATCATTCCACACTCAACATCGCAAACCTGTCCTATGGGAACATAATACAAAAACAGTAAACGTTATGTACCTAGACGATGTTAATACTAAATGTTTTAGGGGAAGCACGTATCAAATGCTCTCTCAGGAGATGGCAAGAAAATTACTCTGAATATTACATCAACGAACGAATCCATCAACTGGGGATAGTAATTGCTGGTAATCAAGTTAATGCTACTAACAGATAGGCTGGGTTTTGTGTTTCTATTTTTGGACTTGCTATGGGGATACCTATTACGTTTATACTCGAATAGCTTTAGGCATCTATAGGTTGAATAACTCAATTCATAAAAGTCATGTATTCTTAATAAGTTTAAAATTGACATTGAAATTGTTCTTAAAATCACGAGCAGTAATAAATTGGATTATGCATTATTTGCTTTGTTGGTTAGTAGTTTTTTGCTTTATTGTTTATGTGATTGTTTATGTTTCTTTTTGTCCCTCTTTCTTTTACTTTTGTTAGTTAATTTGCATTCGCTTTTTTGTTTGTGTGATTGTTTGTATTTCTTTCTTTCATTGTTTCTTTCTTTTTCCCCCTCTCTCTCTCTCTCTCTCTCTCTCTCTCTCTCTCTCTCTCTCTCTCTCTCTCTCTCTCTTTTCTTTCTTTTTTTTTCTTTCTTTTTCGTTGTTTGTGTCTTTCTTTCTTTCCTTCCTTCCTTCTTTCCTTCCTTCCTTTCCTTCCTTTCTTTTTTTTTCTTTCTTTCTTTCTTTCTTTTTTTTTTTTTTTTTTTTTCTTTCTTTTTTCTTTCTTTCTTTCTTTCTTTCTTTTTTCTTTTTTTTCTTTCTTTCTTTCTTTCTTTCTTTCTTTCTTTCGAATGAAAGTAACCGCACTAACATGACGAACATACAATCAAGCAATATGAGACCTACAGTATGTTTGCTTTCAAATCATTCCACACTCAACATCGCAAACCTGTCCTATGGGAACATAATACAAAAACAGTAAACGTTATGTACCTAGACGATGTTAATACTAAATGTTTTAGGGGAAGCACGTATCAAATGCTCTCTCAGGAGATGGCAAGAAAATTACTCTGAATATTACATCAACGAACGAATCCATCAACTGGGGATAGTAATTGCTGGTAATCAAGTTAATGCTACTAACAGATAAGCTGGGTTTTGTGTTTCCATTTTCTGGACTTGCTATGGGGATACCTATTATGTTTATGCTCTAATCGCCTTAGGAATTTAAAGGTTACATATCTCATTATTGATAAATGTCTTGTATTCTGAATTGGTTTAAAATGACATTGAAGTTGTTCTTAAAATAATTACGAGCGTAATATAATGGATTATGTATTATTTGCTTGTTGTGTGATTGTTTGTATTTTCTTTCTTTCATTGTTTCTTTCTTTTTCTATCTATTTCTTTCGTTCTTTTCTTTCTTTCTTTCTACCTTTCTTTCTTTTCTTTCTTTCTTTCTTTCTTTCTTTCTTTCTTTCTTTCTTTCTTTCTTCTTTCTTTTCTTTCTTTCTTTCTTTCTTTCTTTCTTTCTTTCTTTCTTTCTTTCTTTCTTTCTTTCTTTCTTTCTTTCTTTCTTTCTTTCTTTCTTTCTTTCTTTCTTTCTTTCTTTCTTTCTTTCGTTCTTTCTTTCTTTCTTTCTTTCTTTCCTTTATGTATGAAAGTAACCGCACTAACATGACGAACATACAACCAAGCAATATGAGACATTCAGCGTGTTTGCTTTCAAATCGTTCCACACTCAACATCGCAAACCTATCCTATGGGAACATAATACAAAAACAGTAAACATTATGTACCTAGACGATGTTAATGCTAAATGTTTGAGGGGAAGCACGTATCAAATGCTGTCTCAGGAGAGGGCAAGAAAAATACTCCAAATATTAAATCAACGAGCGACTCCATCTACTGGGGATAGTAATTGCTGGTAATCAAGTTAATGCCACTAACAGATATGCTGGGTTTTGTGTTTCCATTTTCTGGACTTGCTATGGGGATACCTATGATGTTTATGCTCTAGTAACTTTAGGCATCTATAGGTTGACTTGAATAATTTAATTTATAAAAGTCCTGTATTCTAAATTAGTTTTAAAATGACATTGAAATTGTTCTTAAAATTACGAGCGTTATAATTTATATTGGATATGTATATATTATTTGGTTTTTTGGTCAGTAGTTTTTGTTTTTTTGGTTTGTGTGATTGTTTATGTTTCTTTCTGTCCCTTTTTCTTTTAGTTTTATCAGCTAATTTGTATTTGCTGTTTTGAAATTTGTGTGTATTGTTTGTATTTCTTTCTTTCACTATTCCTTTCTTTTTTATATCTATTTCGTTCTTTCTTTCTTTCTTCTTTTCTTTTCTTTTCTTTTCTTTTCTTTTCTTTTCTTTTCTTTTCTTTCTATTTCTTTCTTTCTTTTTTCTTTCTTTCTTTCTTTCTTAATTTATTTTAACTTCCTTCCTTCTTTCTTTCTTTCTTTCTTTCTTTCTTTCTTTCTTTCTTTCTTAATTTATATACTTCCTTCTTTGTTACTTTCTTTCTTTCTTTCTTTCTTTCTTTCTTTCTTTCTTTCTTTCTTTCTTTCTTTCTTTCTTTTGAATGAAAGTAACCGCACTATAAACATGACGAACACACGACCATGCAATATGAGACATTCAGCGTGTTTGCTTTCAAATCGTAACACACTCAACATCGCAAACCTGTCCTATGGGAGCATAATACAAACACAGTAAGTGCTATGTACCTAGACGATGTTAATACTAAATGTTTTAGGGGAAGCACGTATCAAATGCACTCTCGGGAGATGGCAAGAAAATTACTCTAAATATTACATCAACGAGCGACTGCATCTACAGGGGATAGTAATTGCTGGTAATCAAGTTAATGCTACTGACAGATAAGCTGGGTTTTGTGTTTCCATTTTTGGACTTGCTATGGGGATACCTATTATGTTTTAGTTTCGAGTTGCTTTAGGCATCTATGGGTTGGTTGCATATCTCATTTATAAAAGTCATGTTTAACTCTAAATTAGTTTGAAAATTACATTAAAGTTGTTCCTAACATTACGAGCGTAATATATCGAATATTTGAATATTTATTATTTGTTTGTTGATATAGTTTGTTGGTTTATAGTTTTGCCTTTTTTGTTTGCTGTTTTTTGTGATTGTTTGTGTTACTTTTTCTACTCTCTCAGGAGATGGCAAGAAAAATACTCCAAATATTACATCAACAAGTGACTCCATCAACTGGGGATAGTAATTGCAGGTAATCAAGTTAATGCTACTAACAGATATGCTGGGTTTTGTGTGGGAATTCCTATTATGTTTTAGTTTCGAGTTGCTTTAGGCATCTATAGGTTGCATATCTCAATTTATAAAAGTCATGTATAATACTGAATTAGTTTTAAAATGACTTTGAAGTTAAATTAATGACGAAAATTAAACAAAGATAAAAATACGTGTACCTTTATTAACCTTATTACGTTGTATGTACACAACTTTATGTAATGCTAAAATGAAAGTAAAAGCATAATTATATAAGACGTTTTTAGGTCAGAGTGTTTGCTTTCAAATCGTTCCACACTCTATATCGCAAGCCTGTCCTATGGGAACATAATACAAACACAGTAAATGTTATGTACCTAGACGATGTTAATACTAAATGTTTTAGGGGAAGCACGTATCAGATGCACTCTCAGGAGATGGCAAGAAAATTACTCCAAATAATTTATTACATCAACGAGCGACTCTATCTACTGGAGATAGTAATTGCTGGTAATCAAGGTAATGCTAACTATCAGATAGGCTGGGTTTCCATTTTCTGGACTTGCTTTGGGGATACCTATTAAGTTTATTATCTAGTAACTTTAGGCATCTATAGGTTGAATAACTCAATTTATAAAAGTCATGTATTCTTAATTAGTTTAAAAATGACATTGAAATTGTTCTAAAAATTACGAGCGTAATATATTGGATTATGTATTGTTTGTTGGTTAGTAGGTTTTGCTTTTTGTTTGGGTGATTGTTTATTTTTTCTTTCTTTCTTTCTTATTTCTTTTTTCAGTTTCGTTTTTCTGTTTCGTCTTTCTTTCTTTCTTTCTTTCTTTCTTTCTTTCTTTCTTTCTTTCTTTCTTTCTTTCTTTCTTTCTTTCTTTCTTTCTTTCTTTCTTTCTTTCTTTCTTTCTTTCTTTCTTTCTTTTGAATGAAAGTAACCGCACTAACATGACGAACATACAACCAAGCAATACGAGACCTACAGCGTGTTTGCTTTAATCATTCCACACTCAATATCGCAAACCTGTCCTATGGGAGCATAATACAAACACAGTAAGTGCTATGTACCTAGACGATGTTAATACTAAATGTTTTAGGGGAAGCACGTATCAGATGCACTCTCAGGAGATGGCAAGAAAATTACTCTAAATATTACATCAACGAGAGACTCCATCTACAGGGGATAGTAAATGCTGGTAATCAAGTTAATGCTACTAACAGATAAGCTGGGTTTTGTGTTTCCATTTTTGGACTTGCTATGGGGATACCTATTATGTTTTAGTTTCGAGTTGCTTTAGGCATCTATGGGTTGGTTGCATATCTCATTTATAAAAGTCATGTATAACTCTAAATTAGTTTGAAAATTACATTAAAGTTGTTCCTAACATTACGAGCGTAATATATCGAATATTTGAATATTTATTATTTGTTTGTTGATATAGTTTGTTGGTTTATAGTTTTTGCCTTTTTGTTTGCTGTTTTTGTGATTGTTTGTGTTACTTTTTCTACTCTCTCAGGAGATGGCAAGAAAAATACTCCAAATATTACATCAACAAGTGACTCCATCAACTGGGGATAGTAATTGCAGGTAATCAAGTTAATGCTACTAACAGATATGCTGGGTTTTGTGTGGGGATTCCTATTATGTTTTAGTTTCGAGTTGCTTTAGGCATCTATAGGTTGCATATCTCAATTTATACAAGTCATGTATAATACTGAATTAGTTTTAAAATGACTTTGAAGTTAAATTAATGACGAAAATTAAACAAAGATAAAAATACGTGTACCTTTATTAACCTATACGTTGTATGTACACAACTTTATGTAATGCTAAAATGAAAGTAAAAGCATAATTACATAAGACATTTTAGTTCAGCCTGTCCTATGGGAGCATACTACAAACACGGTAAACGTTATGTACCTAGCCGATGTTAATGCTAAATGTTTTAGGGGAAGCACGTATCAAATGCTCTCTCAGGAAATGGCAAGAAAATTACTTAAAATATTACATCAACGAGCGACTCCATCTACTGGTGATAGTAATTGCTGGTAATCAAGTTAATGCTACTAACAGATAGGCTGGGTTTTCTGGACTTGCCATGGGGATACTATTATGTTTTAGACTCCTTGCTTTAGGCATTGGTTGAACATTGCAATTTATAAAAGTCATACCTTCAAGATTAGTTTAGAAATGAGTCAATGACAATGACGTTATTCTTAAAAATTAATATTTGTACGTCATATGTATTAGTTGTTTATTTATTTATTTGTTTGTTTGTTTACTTGTTTGTTCGATTGCTTGTTAAATTGGAGTTGTTTGTTTCTTTCTCGAGTGATTTCTGTATGTTTTTTCTTTCTTTCGTTCGTTTTCTTTTTTACGTTCGTTCTTTTCTTTCTTCCTTTCTTTCTTTGTTTCTTTCTTTTTTTCTTTCAAGACTTAAAATTTACAAAGCATTGGAATCATGTACAAGTATTAGTATCTTGCATTTAGGTAGTCAACGTGATACACAAATAATTGTTAAAGATTCGTGTACAATGAAAATTATTCAATTTCGTTTTCGTTTCCGTCGTCCGCTCTGTGTCGAGTGATGAAAATCACTTCCCTTTCTATAGGTGACAGGAACTTATAGGCGTTAATGTTTTTTGATGTTTTAGTGTTCATGTTCTCATCATTGATGGTTTGGTGGACTGTCATGAAACATGATGAATGTAAGCGTGATTCTAAAAATGCCTTCCACCCAAACTAATTAAACAAACGTAAAACATTTCCCTTTTAGGGGATTTTTTTTATTATGACGTATACTTACATAGTATAGTCTTGGTATGACTGTGAAAAAAACCACTGAAACCATTCTTCAATGATATCACCCGGATTAAACGCCAAGTCGCGATGTACGTGAGAACGACAAGGAGCCAAAAATGCACTAAAATATTCAAACCTTGTCTTCAATTATGCATATCTCTAAATTTAAATTAAAACAAGTATTTACTGGAAATGACCACCTGGGAACAATGTAAAAACGTTCTTCAACATTCATGATTGATGTCCCACGCGTACGGTGTTCTTTTTTCATATTATTATTATCATTATTAATCTTATTAATCATGTTAATTGTGGCATTTAAAAATATTGATAAAGAGCCTTTCAGAAATGTCGTTTGTGTGCTTAATTCTGTGTTATATTATGATAATTCTAATGATTTCTGTACTTGATGTTCTTTATAATGTGTGTACGAACCAAATTTGTTGATCACCTTAATAGAGTTTTACGGCTCTTTCCTAACATTTCGTTATATACTCTATATAGCGCATCTTTAGGTATTCGGTGTTTTCTTATTTTATTATGAATACATTTATAAATAAATAAATAAAAAAATAAAAAAATAAATAAATAAATAAATAAATAAAAAATAAATAAATAAATAAATAAATAAATAAATAAATAAATAAATAAATAAATAAATAAATAAATAAATAAATAAAGTTAATGAATTAATTAATTAATTGATGAATTAATTAATTAATTAAACTATTGTTTATTTATTTATTTCCTATTTATTACCTACAATTACTATCCCCTGTAGATGGAGTCGCTCGTTGATGTAATATTTGGTGTAATTTTCTTGCCATCTCCTGAGAGATCATTTGATACGTGCTTCCCTAAAACATTTAGTATTAACATCGTCTACGTACCGGTACATAACATTTACTGTGTTTGTATTATGCTCCCATATGACAGGACCTGAGTGTGGAACAATTTGAACACGCTGAACTAAAACGTCTCATATAATAATTTTGCTTGATTGTATGTTTTTGCATTACATAAAGATTTATACATAATAAGGTTAATAAAGAAAGAAAGAAAGAAAGAAAGAAAGAAAGAAAGAAAGAAAGAAAGAAAGAAAGAAAGAAAGAAAGAAAGAAAGAAAGAAAGAAAGAAAGAAAGAAAGAAAGAAAGAAAGAAAGAAAGAAAGAAAGAAAGAAAGAAAGAAAGAAAGAAAGAAAGAAAGAAAGAAAGAAAGAAAGAAAGAAAGAAAGAAAGAAAGAAAGAAAGAAAGAAAGAAAGAAAGAAAGAAAGAAAGAAAGAAAGAAAGAAAGAAAGAAAGAAAGAAAGAAAGAAAGAAAGAAAGAAAGAAAGAAAGAAAGAAAGAAAGAAAGCTTATTTCGGGGCTTTGCTTGGTGATAAAGCTTATTATAAATATAAAAGGTCAATGTGTTTGTACTTTTCATATTAAAATACATGTACATGTTTATATTTAAAAAAACGTCCGATTTGCCGCAGCTGTGAGCACCAGATGTCGGCCTTATTTTAATGTTAAATATTGCCAGTCATTATGGTATCCATATCTAGTATACAATCATGTTTCACAGAAAAAAATGCCATTTCATTTTTTAAATAGACCACATTTGAACGTATAATGCCTTCGAAATAATTTAATGTTCGATTAAAAATGTTTCTTTGTCTAATAAGGTTGAGGCACGTGCCTTTGTTTGACGTTACCATGGTTTTTCATTATTACGATTAAATTTATTTTGCATCGTTTTTCTCATTATTTACGCATCGTTGCATGATAAAGCCAAATATTGAATTTCTCTCGACAATTTATGTATTGTATATTATATCTTTAGATTACTCATACTTGATTTTGATTAAAATTGTATACATATTGATGAAATGAATTTTGAAATGCAGTCAAAATGGTGTTCTCCAATGTCTACTTATATTTTCGGGCAACGCATAAAGCTAAGCAGTGGTTATGACAGATAAAAAAACATCCCAAAGTGACATTAGTCACAGAAAAAAACAACAATTGCCCTGCTACATTTGTATTCTACATGAATATCTTTTTCTTTTCTTTTTTTTTTTTTTTTTTCTTCTTTTTTTTGTTACCTTCGAGTGTGTAACATTTAATAGAGAAGGTCACGGTATACGGTAGCTTCTCTTTTTAATACAATTTATTTTAGGATAATTAATGCAAATTTGTATTGAGTGCCAGCATATTATTGAATTTATGAGGCCCACTGCCCTATCTATTAAGTGTTTCTATCGATCAAAATACATTTAATGAGTTTTTTGTAATGGTAGTTGCCGGCTTTGTAATTTTTACATCAATAATTTATGGGCATTATCATATTTTTCTTGTCACAAAATGTAAACATGCGTTACGTAACGTGTGTCATTATGATATACGTTAGTCATTTTGTGGTTGAGACCTCATACTAGTACGATAGTCCCCACCCTATTAATCTATATAACCCATAAACCCTAACCTACAGTGACCCTAACCCTAAAATAACTTCATTTGCATATTTGGGATTATCCTTTCGAGGCCTTACCAATTTTGTAATGATAATCTTCCTTTCAACGCGTTCATGATGTTCCTCCTAACGTCAATATCATCATATCTGCACATCAGTCTTTAAGATGGTCGGAGGGGACTGCCTTCCGGTTTTTGCACTCAATTGAGACAAATAAAGCGGACATATAAAGGTTCTGTAAAGGAGAAGTGTCCACGGCTTCTAAAGATCTGATAGCTCTCCGTGAGGGGTCTCCGTGGCCCCTAGCATCACTTGTGCATTATTTTCATATTGTATAATCAGTTCAATAACATATAAAATCGTATGGTATGGCTCGTATAGTCGTATGGCTTGTATAAGATAAGGGGAACTCCCAAACCTTTCGTTTTGATGTATTATTGGTCTAACTGAAGAACCGCAAGACATCTGTAATACTGAACATAAAACAAATAAACGTAATATGAACGTAACCAATTCAACGCCATCCGTTCGAATTGGTTTCAAAAGTGTTTTGAATCGTAAATGGCAAAAAGAAAATCAGCTCGGATCATAATCTTACAGTTTAATATTATTATATAGGCCTACCAGTACAACGAGCTAAAAGGCTTGTATCATCCAGGCATGAGAATTTTCCTGCTTTTTTGTGGTCCAAATTTCCGCACTTTCTTTTACTTTCAGCCCGTTGTTGGCCTTTTTAGCCTCATTACACGCGCTTTTTCAAACTTTTCAGTTCTTTTCTCTTATTGGCATATCATTGCTTTCTTGAGTTTTGAATATCATTTGAATAATACATCGTTAGGGACGCACCATTAGATTCTCAGGGTGGGGGTAGGAAGTTTTTCAAAAAAAAAACTTCACCCACTACATGAGCAAAAAAAAAAAACTTTCCCCACCAACACTAAAAAAAAATTAAAAAAAACCTCTCCCCACCTAACTGTGTATAATGCATGAAATTAAAAAAAAACTTCCAACCTTCGGCGGTGAAAAAAAAAAACTTTACCGCCTTCGGCGGCGAAAAAAAATTTCTTCCCCCGACCCTAACTTCCTACCCCCCCTGAGTATCAAATGGTGCGTCCCTTAATTCGTTACAAGTGCTATTTGACTGAGCAGAAAATAACATCAGATGGCGCGAATATACAATAACAGCAATAACAAAATCAACAGAGAGCAAACAGCTGTCTTCAGAGAGGT